>NC_060955.1:22485057-22505057 GCF_910589235.1 Vespa crabro | reverse complement strand
ATAATAATTATTATTTTTAATATTTTATTTTAAAATGAAAAAATTTATTTGTAAATAAAATTATTAAACTGTAGTAATTGATTATGAATAATTTCGACTTTTCGTGATGAGTTAAAATATATCCCATCATATATATATATAAAAAAAAAAAAAGTTAAGGCAAAAGATGAAACAGTTCTTAGCTCATTTAATCTCCGAAAGATCGACGATTAAAAATATTTCAAGTGATATAAGAGAGAGTCCAGGGGGATTGGGATAAGGTAAAGGGTAAAGGGAAAGAGGAAGATTGAATTGTGTTATACATTGAAAACTTTCGATTTGATCTATCTTCTATCGATAGTTAATCGTAAAAATTCTACATTCGAATATTTCCAATTGTATTTCTACCATTAATAATTCATATAAAGTGTTTTAATATAAAATAATATTTCACATAAAGATAAACTTTACAACGATCACGAATTTATCATGAATACTTTTCTCATGTGTTATATAATTAATAATTTCACATTTAATATATTGAATAAAGATCTTTATCTCGTTAGATTCGCAAAAATTAAAAAAGAGAAAGAAAAGAAAAAAAAAAAAAGAAAAAAGAAAAGATCTTCAAAGATCTTCTCTCGTTTCGATGTTTGACGAATAATTAATAATTCATATTTAACGTATAAAATAATAATAATAAATATTAAACGAGAGAAAAGAGAAAATATACCTTTATTTTTAATTATTAAATTTTTAAATCGATCAAATGAATTCTATTATTAGATCGGATAAAAGGTAGTAAGAAAAATACGTTAGTTCTTTTTGATTTTCTCTCTCTTTCTTTTTTTTCCTTTCTTTTTTTTTTCTTTTTTCTTTTCGATTCTAATCGACAATTAATAATTTCTATTAGATATATAAAATTATTGCGTATATATTTATACGTATAAAAAGATTAATTAAAAGGAAAAGGAGCAAAGAAAGGAGAAAAAGATGAAAAAAATGTGAGAGTAATAAGAGAGAAAGAAAGAAAGAAAGAAAGAAAGAAAGGAAATAAGAGAGAGTTTAGAGAGAAAGAGAGACGGAAAATTTCTCATATAAATACGCATCGTTCGTTCGGCAGCTGCGATCGTCTGAATGGACGTAACAGGAACATGTGTGATCCCTGGCTTCGCGAGGAGGTTTATGCAAGGAGAAGGAAAGACGAATATGCGCCTTCTTCGGCGCATATGTGCGCCGCACACGCCTGGCTCGTGCCAACGACGACGTTCGTTCGTTGATTCGATACGTTCGTACGTTCAAGATCGAGATATCTTGAAAATATACACGAGCCTGCCTCTTCTTCTTCTCTTATGCTTGCAGGAGAGAAAAAGAAGAGGGTGATGAAGGGAGTAGAGGCAGGTGGGGGTGGGGAATGGGATGATGGGTTAGGGTGAGGGGTAGAATGAGGCAGGGCAGACCTTTACGAAATCCTTACCTTCTCCTTCTCCTCCTCCTCCTCCTCTTCCTCCTCCTCCTCCTCCTCCTTTTCCTCCTTCTCTTCACGTACGTACTACTTCCGGGCGCGTGCCACCATTTAAGATCCTTTTCGATGTCCTTTCATGGGATTCTCAGCTGCAAGCCAAGCTCCTCGTCCCTCATCCCCCTCCACTCTTCTCCTCATCTTTCTTTTTCTTCTTTTTCTTCTTCTTATTTTTTTTTCCCTTTTCTTTTTTGCTTCTTGCTATTTTTTTTCTTTCTTCTTCTTCTTCTTCTTCTTTTCTTTTTCTTTTTTCTTTTTAATAGGATCTCTTGAGCAAGTCAACGAGACGTAATTTCACTTTTTTCCCTGATTATGAGCAAGATATATGATTTTAATAGAACAATGTAGATATGTTACATCAACGATTTTTAATATGTGTGTGTATGGGTGCGCGTAAATTTGATGTAACATGTGTATGTTGTTATGTGTATTACGCGGAACGCACGAATTTTTTATTTTTTAATTATCTAAAATTTATATATATATATATATATATATATATATTTATGTGGTATTTCACACATATACACCTACATCTATATATTATATATAAGAAAATTTTATATAATTAAAGAACGAAGAATTATATATATATATATATATATATATATATATAATATATATATATATATAATAATTATATATATATATATATATATATATATATATATATATACAATTTATGTATCATATATACAAATGATATATATATATATAAGATTTCATCGAATTATATATGACCCTCGTAAAGTTCAACGCGAAAAAAGGAAAAGGGGGTAGGGGTTGCGCGGTTTATATTTTTTTTATTTTTTTTTTTATTTTTCTTTACAATAATCGCGTCTCTAGGATCTCTACGTTGGAGATATCTTCAGGAAGGTTTCAGCTGGTGGTCGTTTCGAAAAATAGGGTGGATCGTTAGGGAGAGAAGAAGGGAGGTAGGGAGGGAAGGGATGGATAGGTGGAGACGATGACGACGACGACGACGACGACGACGACGACGACGATTTTTCAAGGGGCCTTAAACTGGCCCAGACACGATCTCTCTCTCTCTCTCTCTCTCTCTCTCTTTCTCTCCTGCATGCCGCCGTCTGCATCATTCACTCTTTCTCCTCTCTCCCCTCTCCTTCTCTCCTCCTGTAGAAGGCCTCCTGCTCGAGAACCAGACGTGCGATGAAGTTTTTTTTTTCTTTCTTCCTTTCTTTTTCCTTTTTTCTTTTTTTTTTTCTTTTTTCTTTTTTTGGAACGTCCCATAACATATTCGGACTTATACGTATTTCCGTGTTTAGACGACGACGAGACTTGCAGCTGGTCCATGAAGACCAGTCCATCGTCTCTCTCTCTCTCTCTTTTTCTCTCTCTTTCGGATGGAGATCTAACGAAGAGGGAGGGAGAGGGAAGGGAGTATGACAACCATGATGAATATAGGAAATATATACATTCCCTCGTGGAAAAATCGTTTCTCTCTTCTTTCTCTTCGATCCCTTCGTCGTCGAAGCAACCCCCTGAACTCCTAATACCTTCCCTTCTTCATACCACCCTCCACACACACACACACATACATACCCATCTCTTCCTCCCTAAATCAATCCTCCTCTTGTTACGATTCTCTCTCTCTCTCTCTCTCTCTCTCTCTCTCTCTCTCTCTCTCTCTCTCTCTCTCTCTCTCTCATTGCCCTATTATTAAAATCGAATATCGTTATAAACGTATTAATGTGTATTTAAAATAATAATAGGTTTTCTCGTTTATTATCTTCACGTGTTTCACGTGTGACAACGAAAATATCACAGTTGCGCATTGCGACACTTCTCGTGTTCGCTCGATCGCACTATCGCCTCCACCACCACCACCACCATCACCACCACCTTATTCTTCCTCCAATGTCTAATGTTAGCCTCTTATTTGCACTTGACTTTTTAGCAGCTTTTTTAACTAATCGTTATCGACTCTTTCAACTACCAACTAACGTTTCTAAACGCTTCTAATTATCATCCTTCAATAGCTTTCGCGTTGATGACCCTGAATTTATATTTAATCTTTCTAAAGAAATGTTTTTTTTCTTTTTCTTTTTCTTTTTTTTTTCTTTTTCTTTTTTTTCTTCTTTTTTTTTTCTTTTTTTACGTATTGATTTTACATACCTTTCAAATGGTTAAAATTTATGGAGACGTTAGAGTTTTGTTTTTCTTCTCTCTTTTTTTTTTTTCTCTCCTTCTTTTCATTTTTTCCTTATTTCCTCTTGCAAATTTATATCAACCTTCGTAATTACGCAACCCTGACGCAATTGTAATAAATTAATTATGATAAAAAAGAAGAAGAAGAAGAAGAAAAGAAATCGTGCATTTTAATGTAACTCATTAATGTCATTTTTTAAAAGATTGCAGATAACGTACTTATTCTTTAACGATTATTCTTTATTTTTTTTTTTTTTTTTTCTCTTTTTTTTCTTTTTTTTTCTTCTTTTTTTTTCTTCTTTTTTTTTTTTTGAACGATTTATTTTAACATCGATTCAACGTAAAGATATGAACATAATAAAGAAAAAAAGATAAGAGAAAATAAAATGCATACAATCGATAATGGTTGCGAGTCGGATATGTTTTTGTAGATTTAAAAAAAAAAAAGAAAAAAAAAAAGAAAATCGTTCTTGAGAAAAGAAAAGAGAAAAAAAAAAGGATAAAATTGTTCTTTTTAGAAATTGCGAGGGAAGAAATGAGTTGCGAGTTATGAGTACTGGTGTACTTGCTATAAATGTTCTTAGAAAGAGACAGAAAAAATAGAGAAAGAAAGAGAGAGAGAAGGGGTATTCGTTGGTAACGATAAGTAGGTGACACAGCAAGACACGAGAGAGAGAGAGAGAGAGAGAGAGAGAGAGAGAGAGAGAGAGAGAGAGAGAGAGAGAGAAAGATAGAGTGAGAGGGAGGGAGGGGGATAGAAAGAGACAATGCGGTCATCAGCCGGTAAGTTTAAGTACGGTCCACAGCCCACATGCAGTTCTCTCAATAATTGGCTATTTCCCTTTTCTCAACAGAGACGTTAAATGCCTCGTTCTTCTCGCCTCTCTTTCTCTATCTATCTGTCTGTATTCTCTTTCTCTCTCTCTCTCTCTCTCTCTCTCTCTCTCTCTCTCTCTCTCTCTCTCTCTCTCGAAAACCAACGAAAATGATCTAAAGCAACAGAAAGAGAAAAAGATAGAGAGGTCTCGCTTATCACCGAGGTCTCATCCTTTAAATTTAGGTTATTTTCTAATTGCAAGTCTTCATATATCTATCTTAACTTCCGTCTACGTTATAATCCAACTACTTCCTTCTTCCATCTTTCACGTTTATTTCTACATCTTCCTTTTCTTCATCCTCATCGTCATTAAAACGCAAATATATATATATAAATCTATTATAATATTCATACTTATCTATCTATGTTATCCATACAAATATTTCATGTTCTTTTTTTTCTTTTCTTTCTTTCTGTTCTCCTTTTTTTATTCTTTTTTTATTTTATTATTATTATTATTATTATTATTATTATTATTTTTCTTTTATTTTCAATTTTTTCTTCTTTAATAATAGAGACACACAAAGTTTTTCTCTAAAGCTAGCACACGTGAAAGTTCTTTCTTTCTCTCTCTCTCTTTCTCGGTCCTGTTCGTGTGTGTATGTGTCATGCGTGAATCTCCTCCTCCTTGGTGTTAACACAAGAGAAGAAGGCAGCCGCCCATTTTCTTTTTTTTTCCCTGACTACACAGAAAATACCACCACCAACATCACCAACCAGGCACACATTGCGTTATAAAGCTGTAGAAAAGTTTTGTAGAGGAGCACAAGCGTCGGACATACGTATAATGATCCTTTATATTCCTTCGAGGACCTACTCTCAGTCTGATATGGCACGGAGTTAAGTCAATAACGGCGCACGCTTTAGGGAATCCATAATTCGATAAACTTTACACAAACCGGCTTGTGCAAAGCTTACGAATAACTAGAAGGAGGCGGGGGAGAATTATCTAGGAGAATGCAAAAGGGACAGGCAACAACGGGACGGGACGGGACGCGGGGGTGTGATGGGGGACTGGGTACCCCGAGGGTGGTTAGAAGCAGATGGTTAGAAGGAAAGGAAGGAAGGAAGGAAGGATGCCACTGTGAAAACAGCTTTCTTTCATGGTAAATGTTTTCAATGCAAACAACAAAGCCCCCTAAGTGGGCACACAAAACCGTACCTTTGCCGTACGAGAAAGAGCATTCGCGCTTTTCCATATTATCTTATAAATATTTACAAGTCGTACGATTGTAAGAGAAGAACACGTTAAAACGTTTTCACCCACGTGATACGGTGGTAGTATGGATATTGATATCGATATCAAGAGAGGGAACAAGAGAGAAGAAGAATGAGAAAGAGCGCGTGTATGTATGTGTGTGTATACAAGAGAGAGATACAGATAGAAAGATTGTAAGAGAGAGAAAGCGTATAGGTGTGCGCGCGCGCGTGCGCAAGAAGTGGGATAAGAGGGACATACTCGAGGAACAGACTCGAGTTGGTGGCCCCTTGTTGGTGGGATAGATCGTGGAGACCTATGGCCGAGATAAAACACACTGTAAACGTGCGGCCTGTTGGATATTTGGTTACAGGGAGGCGGCGACACGTGCGCCGGAGTTCTGGGCCAGGTGGAACGGCTCGTGCTGTCGAGGAAACAGAAAAAGCTGCTACGACGGCAGCGGTAGTGGCAGCAGCAGCAGCAGCAGCAGCATCATCAACAGCAACGACGGCGACGACGGCGACGGCTGGTCCGACGACGACGACGACGACGACGACGATGGTGATGGCAACGGCGGCAACGGCGGCAACGACGACCACGACGACGACGACGATGATGACGACGATGACAACGACGACGACGACGACGACGACGACAACAACAACGATGACGACATTAGGAACGAAGGCAGGGGTGGTACCGGCTGGAGGCAACGGCACGATTGGAGGTACCCTTATGGCCAACGTGGGATGCCAGATGATAGGAGGAGAAAACGGGATAATCGAAGAAGTTAGTTCGCCGCTGGCGGATGAGGAACTCTGTTGTTGCGACAGCACCACCGTCGGCACCGGCAGTACCACTAGCAGCAGTAGTGGAAGTAGCAACAATAATAACAGCAACAACAATAACACTACTACCACCAGCACAGTCATCATGGATGACAACAACAATAATCATCGTTACCAACAATACTATAGGCATCATCCGCTTCTTCATCGTTCCTTTCCACAACAACAGGATCATCTTCGTTGTTGTCATCAACGTAGGAACATCGATGTCACGAAGCCGATGATGGATGAGAAAATGATCGAGGATTATAGTCATTTAGAAGAGAATGATTCTCAGGAATCGTTGTTATCCAATTCTCGTGAATTAGAGGAAACGTCGTCTTGGGACATAGCGGACCTACGTTACCTACATCGTCAACACCATTTACATTATAGCTATTGCCATCAGCTTGAACATCAACATCAACGTCATTATCTTAATCGTCAACACCATTGTCAACACCATCATCGTCCTCATCACCGACATCATCATCATCATCATCATCATTATCATCATCATCGTCATCGTCATCGTTATCAACGTCATCAAGAGTATCATCTACAGCACCAGGAACAACAACAACAACAACAGCAACCAAATCCACATCATCATCATCATCATCATTATCATCATCATCATCATCTCGACGATTTACAACAACGTCTTCGGAAGGAACGAAGGCGAGAAAATGTTGTCTCTCCTTCTTCCTCCTCCTCCTCTTCCTCCTCCTCCTCTTCTTCCTCCTCCTCCTCCTCCTCCTCCTCCTCCTCCTCCTCCTCGACGACGATGACGACGACGACAACAACGACGACGACAACGACGACAACGACGATGGCAACCACTATCATCACCGGCAACAGCACCAGCACCGGCACCACCTCTTCTTCTTCTTCCTCCTCCACCACATCGTCGTCGCCTATCATCCCTCTCGTTCGACCTGAAGATAGTAACACGTCCAGGAGTGTCACTGCCATGACGAGAGGATGCAGGATTCCACCATACCTCGCTACGTTACTCATCATCTCTTACACCCTATTCGGTATCACAGGTTAGTAAAGTAATGACATTAACCAATTTCATTTTTCTTTTTTATTTTCTTTTATTTGTGTGTATATATATTCTTTTTCTATATTCTTATATATATATATGTAATATTAAAAATATATATATATATATATATATATATTTTTTTTTATACTATATACGTACAACAGATCTACATCCAGCGACGTATATGATTAAGCGTAGTTATCAAAATTTCAATTAGAAATGAATTCGATGAAAATGTTGGAATAATTAAAAAAAAAAAAAGAAAAAAAAGAAAAAATAATAATAATTTGATCGTCCGGACGCGTGCAAGATTAAAAAGAAAGAAAGAAAGGATGGAAGAAA
The DNA here is from genome assembly GCF_910589235.1 of Vespa crabro. Classification (NCBI taxonomy): domain Eukaryota; kingdom Metazoa; phylum Arthropoda; class Insecta; order Hymenoptera; family Vespidae; genus Vespa; species Vespa crabro. Next base: position 22,497,092 of record NC_060955.1, on the reverse strand, counting down.
AAATCAACTCGAAACACCGTTCCTTTTCGCACGGTCACAAACTCTTTAATGATCACCCCGCAAGAACGAGACCCCCCTTTAGCTAATAACAATTTCTTGATGCACGCGACGAATTGAACGTTTACGCTTACGCGTCGTGAGTGGTGTTGCGTGTGACAGGTGACGCGCGTTGCTGCGCTGAACTGGGAGGTACCAAAAATGAAATGAGAGAGATAAAAATGAAAAGAAAAAAAGAAAAAAATACACGTACATTAAAAAGAAGAAAAAAAAAAAGGGACAAAAAAATTACCCAGGCACGCGTGCGATTGGAGATATTATTTCTTGTGTTTTTCCACTATCAAAAGAAAAAAAAAAAAGAGAGAGAGAAAGGGGAAGAAGTCAGAGCTCTTAATTTTCTACTTTCTTTTTTATTTTTAATTTTTTCTCTTAATCATCATTATCATCGTCAACATCATCATCATCATCATCATCATCGTTGTTGTTGTTGTTGTTGTTGTTGTTGTTGTTGTTGTTGTTGTTGTTGTTGTTGTTGTTATTATTATTATTATTATTATTATTATTATTATTATTATTATTATTATTATTATTATTATTATTATTATTATTATTATTATTATTATTACTCTTTTCTCTTCCTTTATTTCTTTTTTTTTTTTTTTCGTCGGGTCACGCACGCCAAACGGCAGATTGTAAAAATTGCAACAGGTGACAGATAGAGCCGTCGCGCGAAGCGTTCGATATATTTTAACTTTTGGGGGCAGATGCAGGGTGCAGCAGTTTTCTCTCTGCCGAGAACGCGCTGTTGTTGTTCTGTTGTACGAGGAAGGGGGAATTCACCTCTCTTACATCCCCACCTCAACCCATCCCATAACCACCCTATTCTATCCCACCACATCCCCCATCTCCAATTCTACCTTCTCTTCTTCCTCCTTCGTCTTTTTATATTACATGTACGCGCTTATGCGTGTGCGCGTCGTACGCACACGTAGAAATTTACGAGCACGTGTGCCGTATTTTATAAGATCAAGTAAAATGGTGGGAGAGAAAGAGAGATAGATGATATGATGATGATCACGAGAGCGAGAGAGATGGTAGATGGAAAGATGGAGATGATGGGGGCTTGAAAAATGAAAGAGAGAGATAGAAAAGGTATATTCAAGATATATTGAAGCTGCTGCGCTGTGGTCCATTGTACTCCCGATAAACCTGGAAGCCGTGAAAAGTTTGTAAAGGGCTCGTTCGACGAATCGACTCCCTAAGAGCACACGCCCCCTTCCTCCACCCTCCACTCCATCCTCCCTCCATCCTTCAATAATGGGATAAACGATATACGTCCATTAGTTCGCGTTAAGACTTAATCGCATCCGATGCACTGTTATAACTTTCATATATATATATATATATATATATATATATATATATATATATATATATATATATATGTCTATTTTCCTTTTTTTTATTTTTTTTTTTTTATTTATTTATTTGTTTGTTTGTTTGTTTGTTTGTTTGTTTCCTTCTTTCTTCGCGTACAATTAAAAAATTTTTATTTCGATATCCGTCATCCTGGGGATGATACGGGGAGGAAAAAAAAGAAGAAGAAAAGAAAAAAAAACAATTAGAAAAAGACAAAATTGTTTTTTATATTCTGATTAAACTTTTTTCTCTCCTTTTTATTCGTCGATCTTTTATACAAAAAGAAAAAAAAAATAAATAAATAAATCGAAAAAAGAGAGTAATACAAAATAGAAATTATTTGTTTGTCTTATTAATTAATTTTTATTTATTTAATTAATTCCTCTCTCTCTCTCTCTCTCTCTCTCTCTCTCTCTCTCTCTCTCTCTCTTTATATAAATGAATATAGGAAAGGAAAATATTTTATAAAAAATATATATTATTATTTATATCAATTTCTTTCTATTCTGTCTAATAATTGTTGTCTTTTTCCTTTTTCTTTTTTTTTTTTCGTATTGATTTGATTTGTTTCGTTTTGTTTTATTTTCTCTCACAACACCATATATTAAAAACAGATGCCTGTTCGTCGCGGTCAACGCCAAAGCCACGACCACCAACGCCGACACCTCGGCCAAATATCACATTCCACATGTATACGTGTCCTCCGGATTATGCGGAGTGGTACTGCCTGAATGGTGCCACGTGTTTTACCGTCAAAATCGTCGATTCCCTCCTCTACAATTGCTTGTAAGTATATCAATGATTTTTCTTTCCATTTTGTTTTCCTCTTTTTTTTTTTTTTTTTTTTTTTTTTTTTTTTTTTTTTTTTTTTTTTTTTTTTTTTTTTTTTTAATCGATCATTTCTCATTAAGTTAAAAAGAAACAGGGAAGATTCTCAAGTCAAATAACGAGACAAAAGCTTTTTCTGGATGATTTTTAAAAATTAAAAAACTCTCTCTCTCTCTCTCTCTCTCTCTCTTTCGAGAATCCTTTTAAGCATCCAACATTTTATCTTTGCAATTGTGAAAAAGAATTGGCCTAAAAAATTTAATTAATCATTAAAATCACCTAGAAACACATACGTATATATATTTCTTCTTATTGAAACTCATATATATAAAGAGAGAGAAAAAAAAAGAAGAAAAAATATGAAAAAAAAAAAAAAAAAAAAAAAAAAAAATAAAAACTTCATTTAATGTTATCAAGATTTATAAAGTATCATAAAAATCACGAGATGACGTCTTAGGAAATATCAATCTCTCGTGAACTTAATAGTGTGTGTGCGTGTGTATATATATATATATATATAAAATGTTGTTTGAAAAAAATATATATAAAAAAGAAAATATATATGTAGATATATTTCATGTAACTTCCGATTTCACATAATCCGTGCGTCATCTCGATCGAAGTACCAAACGACCCTGGCCACGATCGACTAGTTTTCCCGTTATAGAGAGCACGAACTATACTATTATACTATTATCCATTAAAAGAGTTCGTAGAGAGAGAGAGAGAGAGAGAGAGAGAGAGAGAGAGAGAGAGAGAGAGAGAGAGAGAGAGAAATATAGTGTTTAACACAGTATCGCATTTACCATAAGACGTATTAGCCGGAGCCCTCATTTTCTATGTGGGGCCACGTTTTACAAATCTTAATCTCATCCAACAAAAATGTAAAAAAACAACGTTATATTTACTGAAATAAAAAAAACAAAATTAAAAGAAAAATTAATAAAGAAATAAATAAATAAATGCAAAAGAAAAAAGAGAAAAAAAATGCGCAAGAATTCGATTACCTAAAATAGAAACGCACTTGTTCTTTTATGGCCTCTCTTTCTCTCTCGTAACGATGTCATTGCACCTAGGTCCTCCAAAACTATAAATGCTATCATGAGTGTGTATGTATCTATGCTATGTATGTATGTATATGTATGTATGTATGTACGTACATATGTCTAGAATCGATCGATGTGATCTATAAAGTAGTGATAAACGCATTCGTTCGATTGCGTCAGTAAGTACCTAGTTCGGGATCTATTGCGACATGAGACTCGACATATATAGAGAGAAAGAGAGAGACACAGACAGAGAGAGAGAGAGAAAGAGAGAAGAAAAAGAAATAAAAAAATAAAAGGATAAAAAGAAAAAGGAGGAAAGGAAAAAAATAGCAAAACGCGCGGAGGCAAGTAGGCAAGTTTAAGTAGGTGTACCATATAACTAGTACTTCGTATATGTGATTATATATATATATATCTAACTGCTACATATGTGTATAGTATGTGTTTGTATGTGTATATATATATATATATATACATATATACATATGAATATAGTTCTTTCAAAGCAAAATGAAAAATACATAGAGAGACATAGGAATAGACTCGAATTAACTTATTTGTTTCCTCTGAATCACACAAGTAAAGGCTACGCCAATGAAGGAAAAGAGAAAGAGAGAGATAGAGATAGAGAGAGAGAGATCAGAACTCGGTCGACAAAGCAAACACCGTGGGAAATAAAAAGTTCCCTCCCTCCCTCCCTCCCTCTCTCTCTCCCTCTCTCTCTCTCTCTCTCTCTCTCTCTCTCTCTCTCCTCTTCGGTGAACAAAATACCGTACGAAAACTTTATTCCGTTTCTTTTTGATATATGTATATATATATATATATATAAATCGAAATTTAAATTACATATACATCCACATATACACACATAATCCATCTTAAAATTTACAACATTATATTATTTTGAATTAAATTTTGTATGTGTGTGTATTTTTATTTTATAATTTAAAATCTCTCAAATTCAATATATTGAATTTAAATTCTCGATAGGAACAAAAAAATGTCTCGATTCGAATTTGCGTTTTACGAATGAGGAAGAAGAAGACCTCTTCTGTTCCTTTTCTCCGAATTCAAAACGAGAAAAAAGAAAAAAGTCAGAAAAGTATATATATTTATATATATATATATATATGTATATATGTGATGGAACAGAACATAGTGATGAGAAGGTGAAGGTATGGGTAAGGGTAAAAAGGGAGGAGATGCAGAAAAATGTACAAGGAAAAATGTTTTTATTTCGAAGATTTTCTCTCTCTCTGTCATTCTTGGTAGTGGCATGAACAGAGTCTCTCGAACTGTGGGTATAACAATTTTGTACTTGTTAGCCGTGCGCGCGTGTGTGTATGTGTGTGTGTGTGTGTGTGTGTGTGTGTGTGAGAGAGAGAGAGAGAGAGAGAGAGAGAGAGAGAGAGAGAGAGAGAAAGATATTCGTCGGTGTCTCTTTTTGAAAATTCTATGAGACGACAGAGACTATTGTTATTAACGTAGTAACAATAATAGTAGCAGTAGTAGCAGCAGTAGTAATAGTAATAGGGATGGTATATAGAGAGACCCTGATTGTACGAGAAGAGAGAAAAAAGTTAAAGAGAGTGAGAGAGTGAGAGAGTGAGAAAAAGAGACCGCGAAACCTCTCTAATCCTTGCTGCCTTCTCGTTGGCACGAAACTCCAAAAATTCCTTCGGGAGTAGAGTAGTCTCTGCGTGTCTAATGTGTCCACGTAAATCCGTACGATCTTTTCTCTATCTCTCTATGTGTATCTCTCTCTCTCTCTCTCTCTCTCTGTCTTTCTCTCTGTTACTCAGTCGGTTACTCACGTTTTAACCTTCTCCCCTTTTCGACACTTACCACCCTGACGTGTTAAACGTGTCGAAAGAAAATCGAAGGAAACACACGGATCGCACGGATTCTTGGCGGGATACTCGGATACGAAATATTTTTTCGGTGACATCAATGCTCGCCAAAGAAAGATTCTTACACTTTGCCTTTCTTCTCTTTTCTTCTTTTTTATTTTTCTTTTTTCTTTCCTTTTTTCTTTTTTTTTTGTATTTTTTCTTCTTCTTTTTTATTTTTTTCTTTTTTTTACTTCGACCAACAGTACATCTCCCATTTTTTCTCTCTCTCTCTCTCTCTTTCTCTCCCTTTCTCTGTCTGTCCGTCTCTCTATATTTTCTCTCTCTCTCTCTCTCTCTCTCTCTCTTTTCTGTCCGTCTGCCTATTTTTTTCTCTCTTTCTCTTTCCTTTTAATCAGTCTGTCTGTCTGTCCGTCCGTCCGTCTATTTTTCTTTTCATTATTCTTTTTGTTTTTATCTTACTATTTGTCTGTCTATCTCTATCTATCTATCTCTGTCTCTTTTTCTGTCTGTCCGTCTGTCTGACTGTCTTTTTATCATTCTCTCTCTCTCTCTCTTTTTCTTTTTTATTTCACTCTTTTTCTGTCTATCTCTATCTGTCTTTCTTTTTCTGTCTACCTCTTTCTCTCTCTCTCTCTCTCTCTTTCTTTCTTTCTCTTTTTTTTCGTTATCTCTTTCCCTCTTTGTTCTTGCCGCTCTACTTGAGGAATACAGTCTCTGCGAAGGCGATCGAGCGTCGAAATCTGATCGAGGAAGTGAAGGAACCCGGAATAGCGAACGGACATGAACTCTCTCTCTCTCTCTCTCTCTCTCTCTCTCTCTCTCTCTCTCATTCTGTACTTAACTCTGTTAATTATTCGCGAAACGCCCCAAGGAGGAAACGAAGGTTAAATTAAATTAAAATAAAAAGAAAAAAAGAAAAGGAAAAAGACAAAATAAAATAAAATAAAAAGGAAGAAAAGAGAAAAGAAGAAGAAGAAAGATACTCTTGCTCGTTAAAATCCACCTATTGTGAGAATCCTTTTAATTAACCGCCTTTAATTACCCTCGTCTGGGTTTTTATTATTTTTTTTTTCTTGTCTTTTTTCTTTTTTTCCTTTTTTTCCGTAAACCGATATTACAAATAAGCGGCGCTTACTGTTGTTCTTTACAATTCGTATAAGTATTCAGTGTTGTTAATTAAATGAAGACTTTCAGGAGAGATTAATTTTATCTCTCTCTCTCTCTCTCTCTCTCTCTCTCTCTCTCTCTCTCTCTCTCTCTCTCTCTCTCTCTCTCTCTCTCTCTCTCTCTCTCTCTCTCTCTCTTTCTCTCAATTTTATACTTGATGAGAAAAACAATGATATTTAACGGGTTCCTCTCATCTTTCTATTATATTTTATCGAGAAACATATACCGTTAATATTTCATACATACTTTCCTCTCATTCGTTCATACGAATTCATTTTAATTCATTTATTCGTTACTTGTTTTTCTTAAATTGTTTTTTTTTTCTTTTGTTTTATAGATGCGCTAATGGCTATATCGGACAGAGATGCGAGTTCAAAGACTTGGATGGTTCCTATTTACGTAAGTAAATTATTTTATTTTCTCCCTTTCTCTCACACACAGACACTTAACAGATCTTAATCATTAAAAACTATCATCAAATATTATCGTCTTGAGTTAAAGTTTATGACAAAGTACTGCTATGAGAACTGATCTATCTCTCTCTATTATGATATTGTCTGAATAAAAATTCTCATGAGATTACAATTAATTAATTTATTTAAATAAACTTAAGACGAAAAATTTTCATGATCAAACAATAAAAAAAAAATCACCCCGCATAATGACAATCACCTTTATAAGAGTTATAATATAAATATGTATGTGTATATATATATATATATATATATATATATATATATATACAATCCTAAAAAAAAATAGGATCAATTATAACATCATCAGTCTAGTTATATAGGGTGAGTTTCGAAAGTTCTTATGAGTTTCTAGTTTGACGATCTAAAAAATAAAAAATAAAAAGTAAAAGAAAGAGAGAGAGAAAAGATCAAAGAAAAAAAGAAAAAGAAATTATCGTCTAAAAGAACTCACGAGAATAATAGAGTAATCGATTTTTTTTAAAACATCCTTAAGAACTCTCTGTTCTTCACGTTTGTCGCCATTTTTCTCTCCCCGATCATTATTTCTTTATTGAAGAAAAAAATTCACCGAAAAGAAAAAAAAGGAAAAAAAAACAAAAGAAAGAAGAAAACAAAAGAGCAACAAAATTTGCATGGATTAAAATTGATACAAAAAAAAAAAAAAAAGAAATAAAAAAAATAATAATAAACAAATAAAATAATTAAACAAAAGAAAACAAACAAAATTATTGATAAATTGCAGCTTCTCGTCAACGGGTAATGTTGGAGACCGCAAGTATTGCCGGTGGTGCGACGATAGCAGTGTTTCTCGTCGTTATCATTTGCATAGCAGCTTATATACATTGTAAAAGAAAACAAAAGGAATTGCGAACAAGGTAAGATATACATAGTAAGGTAATAGTAATTAATAATAGTAGTCGTAGTAGTAGTAGTAGTAGTAGTAGTAGTAGTAGTAGTAGTAGTAGAATAGTTAATAGTTAATAGTAATAATGGTAGTAGTAGTAGTTGTTGTTATTGTTGTTGTTATTGTTATTGATTGTTGTTTATGATTGTTGTCATTGTTTGAAAAATCTTGAAGAGGTATTTATACATCTATCCAATCTTTGTCGAAGCACATCGCCGTAAATCCTTTAACGTTTCTCGTTATTTCTTTCTATGCCACCAGCAGTAACTGCTTCGACACGGTGGATGGACCCGGTCGAGATCCGGAGCTGAGGCCGTTTAGCAACCGCAGCCGCTCCCTTATGATCTACATGGCCAAGAATCCTCCCAACAGCTCGGTAAACATTACAAATTTCATTTAATTACCCTTCAATATCATCTTTCAATACAAATTTATATAGCATTTTTTAACGTTCACTATTTTTTCTTTTCTATTTTGTTTTTTTTTTTTTTTTTTTTTTTTCTACAAAAAAAAACAATGTATACACCATTTATATTAATAAATTATTATATTATTGCCATTATATTTTCTAAATCGAATTTGTAGTGATATTAATTATATTTCATTTGAAAAGAAAAAAAGAGAAAGGAAGATAAAGAAGGATTTATTATTATAATTTTATTAAAATATATTGTAAAATTCAAAACTTCTTTTTTTTTTCTTTTTTTTTTTTTTTTTAAATACTAGAAGAATATTATTATTTTATATCGAACAAAATCCGATGTTTTACGATTAATTGAAATTAATAAATGTTTATATATATTATTATTTTTTTTTCTTTTTGTATAAATAATTTGCGTGTAACTTTGATTGATCTAACAATATTAAGAAATATTACAAACAAACGAAAAAGAAAGAAATATTTTTAAATCTAAAAATGTATATACAAATGAGTGTCGTCGTTCTTCTATCTGATCTTAATAATACATATTAATTAAATGCCTTTGTAAAGGTATAATAAATAATTAAATGAATATAAATAAATATATAAATAAAAAATTTGTTTAGGCAACAATAGAGCAAACAAGAATGCCAGGATGGAACCGAGTAGAAACAATGGAATCTATGAGAATGGCATCTATAAGCGAGAGCAAACGTTCGAGCCAATAGCCAAGATCAAACTCGTGTCGGCAAAAGAAGAAGATCTACGATGATAAATCGTGGAAGATCAATTATTGCCGATACGTCGATCGCCAACAGAAATATCTATCTTCCGACATTATTATCAATCGTTGTTGTTGTTGTCGCCGTCCGAACTACGAAGCTCGACGAAAGCGAATAATAGAATCGTCCAAAAAAAAATCATCATCGTCATCATCATCATTATCATCGTTATCGTTATCATCATTATCGTCGTCATCATCATCATCATCATCATCATCATCATCATCGTCATCGTCCAAGCTTGCTAATTTTTCTAGAATTACATCTGTACTTGTACGTTTTGCATCGTTCCTTTCATTTCACGAAGATATACGGCCCTGAAATGATCGAAATATTTAACACAATGCCGAAGAACAAAAACATTTTTTCCTTAATATACCATGTGAAATACGTTCGAACAAAGGATAGGAAGGAAAAAAAAATTATATATATATATATATATACACACACACATATACATATATATATATATTTATATATATATATATATATGAAAAAAAAAATAATAGAAAACAAAGAGAGGAAGAGAAAAGAGTATTTCTTTCATTAAAAAGATATACTTGATAATATTTGTTCCAACGTATTTCTAATATTTATATTTTCGTGAAACGGCTAGGCTGAATATGGTGCTAAACTACGTGAACATGACTTCTTCACGATCGCTTGCTTTTTTTTTCTTGATCTTCTTTTTTCTTTTTATTTTTTTTATGTTTTTTTTTTATTTTTTATTTTTTTTTCTTTTTTTTGGTTCTTTTCTCTTGCTTGGGTTTATTCTACTACTTTTCTTCTTTTTCTGTTTCCTTTAATTTTTATTTTTTCTTTCTTTTTTCTTTTTTTTCCCCCCAAGACTTCTATATAGAAAAAAAAAACAAAAGAATAGTTGTTCCCTCTATATTGTTCTCTCCCTATTTTCGAATTTAACAAGATACTGATTTAATAATGATCACATTTTCTTGTTGATATAACTAATATATATAGATATAGATTACACACATACGCACACGTACACGTTGTTGATTAAATTATTTGGAATAATTTCTCATTTTACTCAAACAAATTTAATATATAATACAAAATATAAGCGCAGGACATGCACGTTTGTTGTTTGTTGTTATTGTTATTAGAACATTAACGACGAAAATCTTGTAAATCTGTCGATATATATATTTTTTTTTTTTTTCTCTCAGAAAAAAATATTTTCAGTTTCCGATCCTTAAGGGAGGAATTAATATCTATCTATAAATAAATAAAATCTTTGACGAACTTTCATGAACATTCATAGTTCACAGAAATTATTCTATTTTTCTATGGGTCTATTATATAGCCCTAAAGTTATATATTCTTAAAGATATTCCTAGATTTTCTTATAAAAAAAATTACACTCATTTTCGAAACATTTTTTATTTTATTTTTTCTTTTTTCTTTTTTTTTTTTCTTTTCTTTTCTTTTCTTTTCTTTTGCTGATCAGTAAAACTAATACGTTCGGCTTGTTGAATTAACAATCCTTAATTCTAAAAGTCCAAAGGATCTCGAAAAAGAAGAATATGATTATTAAAATCTATCGGTAACTTTTGGTCCACCTTAAAGTACATTGATTAATACCGTATTATTTAGTTCTGCGCTTCAAAAAAAAAAAAAAAAAAAAAAAAAGAAAAATTAGATTTCAGTAGAAGAGAAAAAAAAAGTACTTTGTTTAGCATGTAAATGTAAACCATACTAAATACTTGGTTTAGCATTCATTTTCCTTCTCCTTTTTTTGTTTCTTTTTTTCTTTTTTTTTGTATTTTTCCTTTTCTCTCTCTCTCTCTCTCACTCTTTCCCATCTCCACACTTCTGATCTTTTGTTCTGTTTTTTTTTTTTTTTTTATTATTATTTTTTTCTTTTTTCTTTTATTTTTTTTTTTTGTATTCATTTTCTTAGCGACGTGAGGATGTGGTCACGAAAAAAGGACCATTGAGATGATGTAAATAGTAAATTATACTTTCTAAGGATTTTGCCTACGCACCGTCCACGATACATATATAAATACATATATGTGAGTATGTGTGTGTGTGTGTGTGTGTGTGTGTGTAGCGAGCGCTCGCACGCGTGTGCGCGTGCATGTGTGTGTGTGTGTGTGTGTATATGCATATAATTTAAAAGAAAAGAAGAAAAAGGTGAAAAGGACTGAAGTAGTAACGAAGCCTTTCGTCGATAGTTTTGATTTATCCGCGTCAAAAAAAAAAAAAAAGAAAAAAAAGAAAAAAAAAAAGAAAAAAACATAGAAAAAAAAGCAAAAAAAAAAGGAAAAAAAAAGAAAAGAGAAGATAAGGAAAAAAAAAAAGAGCCGTTTAATATCCAAAATAATTAATTCACATATATACACATGCATATTTACATATTACACATTGGTAGGAAAAGTGTGGGGCCCCAAAAAGTTCCTAGGTTGGGCCAAAAAAAGTGTTCCCAGAGGTGACTTTAATAAATCGATATTTGCTCCTTTTTCAGAGACACCTTTTTCTCCTGGAGGCTATTTTTTTTTTTTTTTTATATCTGTTTTTCTTTCTTTCTTTTTTATTTCCTTTTTTTCTTTTTCTTTCGTAAAAAAAATGAGGGAAAAATATTATAAAAATCACAAGCTATCTAGAAGGGAACTTGTTCTTCGCGTCTAATCTGACAATAATAACGATAAAAAAAATAGAGCCTTCGAAAGGAGTAGTAATTGATTGTAAAAAAAAAAAAAAAAAAAAAGAAAAAGAGAGAGAGAGAAAGAAAAGAAAAGAAAAAATAATCACATCGAGGAATACTTTTGGTCCCCCGTCCCCTTCCTTCTCCCTATATATATATATATATATATATATATATATATATAAAAGGAAAAAAAAAACAATCAAACAAATTATGAAACAATTTATACGTATAAAAATATCTTCTTTTTTTTTTCTAGATACCTCAATGCAATGTTTCTCTCTAAAAACATCTTGAAAATGAAACGATCAGTCTTTTTTGTTTTTTTTTTTTTTTTTTTTTTTATTTTTGGCACGTTATTACTAACAAACTTGCATTACTCCTTCCATGTTGTCATCCTTCTCTTAGGGGTGTTTTTTTTTCACCCTCACATTTGTTTATCAATCGATTCGAAAGAGAAAGAGCACAAGT
>NC_060955.1:22452557-22480057 GCF_910589235.1 Vespa crabro | reverse complement strand
CATTTGAAAAAAATCTATCACAACAATAAACAATTATTATGAGCGCGTTCGAAATACTTTATTTTTTTTTTAATGAAAAAAAGAAATAATAATAAATAAAGATTAAAAAGAAAAAAAAAAAAGAAAGAAAGAAAGAAAGAAAGAAAGAAAAGATATATATGTATATGTATAAGTAATCTTAACGTTTAAAGTCTAATATCTTTAACATATACTTTGTTCAATTTTTTTAAATAATTTCTCCAATAAATTTTCGTTCGTTGTCTGAAGAACGCATAATATTGATCAATAGTGGTTGCTCTTAAAGATTTGCTTGGGATCCACTTCATCACAGAACTGATTACCTTTTCAATATCGTGTCTAGATAAACATAACAACGCCGATACTATGCCTTCCTGTTGATCGTGGGAACCTAATTTAAAAAAAAAAGAATAAATAAATAAATAAATAACAAGCATTTGTGTAATATTTATAATTTCAGGGCAAATGTTGTGATTAAAATATCATTGTCTCTTTCTGAAATATGTTTTATATTACCTTCTCCTGAATCAATTAAATCTGAGAGTTGTTCAATGATGTTTTTAACAATTCCATCATTATCTTCAACTGGGAACGTACGCATAAGATAGCCTATAGAAATAAATGTTTATTATAAAACATTGTCGACATGATCTTATGAATTATTATATATATATATATATATATATATATATATATATATATTTTTTTTAATAAGCTCACCAAGTAAACTAAATGGCTCGTAAATCGACAGATATTTTTTATTAATTATATTTGGCAACAAACGGTTTTGAATAATATTAGTATAGCTCCACGATATACCTTCCTTTTTTGCAAGCAATATAATAGCTGTTTTTAAACCAACAATGTCCACAATGGAATCACTTCTCGCTAATGAGAATGTATTATTTATTAAAATGTTTTTAAATATTTCTATAACACAAAGAAAAAAATTTAATACCTTACCTTCTAAAGATATCAATGATTCTTCAACTAGATTTTTAGTTAAGAAACTTCCTGCTTTATATTTATAATAAGTTGATAATAAATTTTTCAAAGCATATAACTGAGGAAAATTATTGGCCTGCACTGACATAATAAAATGTGCCATATATTTTGGTAATATATCTGAAATTTAACAATTTATCATTACATTATTTTTATTATGTCAAAATATATATGTATATATATATATATATATATTTATATATACCAACCAATATTTTCTGTAAACTGTGGAAATATTTCTGGCCAACATGTCAATACTGTGTAAATAACTGGAATTGCGTGTAATCCTAAACAATATAAAGCATCGCAGCATAACATTCTAGCCTTTTCTCGATCCTTTTGTATCCGTGTTAGAACGATGTATAATCTTATAAGGTTTTGTATCTGATGTAACTAAATGATTTAACAAAATTCTTTTATGATATAAACGATTCTATAAAACTTGGTAAAAGAAGAGGGCGAAAAAAGAAGAAGAAGAAGAAGAAGAAGAAGAAAAAGAAAACCAACATAATTAATATTTACAATTGCATACCATAGGTGCATTATTCAATCTGAAGATTTTATATTCGATTCCTGCTTGTACCCATTTTATTACTGTGGGCAATCTTACTTCAAGATCAACTAATAATGTTACAATTTTTTGTTGAGTCATTGTCATCAATGGTGCCGGTGGTGTATAACTTTTATCTAAATTATTCTCTTTTCTTTCAAACATAAAGTCCACTATGCCCCTGTAATCAAACAATATAAAAATAATATAATCATAATTTTAATTCCATTTAATTAATTCCATTTAATAAGGTAATAAAGAATTTCTATATAATATTATTTGTACGTACTTGGCAATAATACGAACGCTACATACGGAAGACAATTTGTTAATAACATCTCTATGTACGGACATAGACCAATCAGTATCGTTCATGACTCTGTATAATTGTTTATTAACAAAATTATCTGAAATATATAAATAATATGTTTAAGTATAAAAATATATCAAAGATGATTAAAATATATCAGCAAAATATCGTATAACAAAATACCTGTTTTTACGCATAATTGTTCTATTGTCTTCAATATTTTTTTGGAGTTCTTCGATTTTCTAGAATTTTGATTTGTTTTCAAATGATTTTCTAATAATGTAATAGGATTAATCAAATCATTATTAATATTTTTGTTATTCACTCTATTATTCACGGAAGAAGATTCTTCTAAATCATTAATTATCATATTATGTGATTGAATCTCTAAATCGTCATTAGGTATTATTGTGTTTGTTCGACCTTTAGATATTTCTAAATGTACCTCTTTATTTTCATTAATACCATCGATCAATGTATCTTCTTTTGCTTCATTCATTGCCATTTCTAATTTATTTTGTTTTTGAACATTTATAGACACGCTAGAATGTTTCTCAATATTTTCTTCATATATAGGATTATTTAAAATCTTTTCTTCTTCCTGAAATATTTTATTAACCTGTTGTATATTTGTATTAACGAATTTAGATCGTAACTTGGATTCTTCTTTGCTACTTGTACTTTCGTCAGTTCTAATTTTTATTGGTTTATTAATATTAAAAATGTTCGTTTGTTCTATTTCTTGTGTAACTGCATGTTTAGAATGCATTAGGATATTGAGTTTCTCTGTAGAATATATTTGTGGACATATTGTTATATCTTGAATTGATTTGTTAATTTCTTTCTTTGAAAATTTTTCAGACATATCATTGGAAATACTATCATCCTTTAGAGGACTAATTAATGGAAATACAGAAGAATGTAAACTTGCATCCTTTATAATTTTATCCTCTTCATCGGTAATAATTTTATGACATAATTCTAAATGAATATCGTCGTCTGATTTGATATTCGTTCTTTCGATTGTTATATCAATATTAGAATCAGTTAATATATCCTTATTTTGCATTTCTTTGGAGTCTTCTATTGGTGTTATAATATTAGTAGAACATTCACCTTCTATATTTTTATTTACATCAGTCAATATATGACTCAAACTAGCATCAAATACAATATTTTCCTCAAATTCATCCACTGATTTCTCATCGCTATTAAATGAATCATCTGACATATCCTTAGTCCAATCTTTACATGTTGTTTTCAATTCGCCATGATTTTCTCTTGAACTTTCTTTCATTTCATTATTTTTATTAGACACAATTATAGGTACACATTTATTTTGATCAGTATTTTTAATATTTACAGTTCTTCGTTCATTTGAATTGAATAAATCTAAATTAACTAGTGAATGAGATCGTAAATGTTTTAAATCCATTGATCTAATATGAGTTTCATTTGAAGGAAATAAGCGATTGGATTTCAGATTTTCTCTTTTTGTTAAATTACACTTTGTTTGAACATTTATGTCATTACTTTGAATTTCCATAGAATCAATTGTCTCTTCATCTGTTGATGTAAGATTTGATATATTTGTTTCCATCGTTTTAACAAATTCGTCATTTTCTTGATTTGCATCTTGATTTGCATCTTGATTTGCATCTAAATTTTCATTATGTAATTCCGATACTTCCCGATTGTTTGTTTTCATTAGATGTTCTATACATTGTTTTTTTTGTGGTATAAAACATGTATTAGTTATCTGATCATCGGATTTATTATTCAATACTTTTTCAGTAGTATTATTTTTTGTATTTTCAATGACATACGTTCCATTATTTTCAATATTACAATTATCTTCATCATTTTTCTCCAGAGTTGACGAGTCTTCAATTAAATTAGATTGATTTAATTCTTTCTCAAATGTCTGCAATTTACGTTTACGATTTTTAATAATGATATTATTTGCAGCTACACCAGGACTTGTACCGTTAGAAGCGGTAGAAGTAGTAGAAATAGTAGAAGTATTACTAATATTGCCAATAATATTGCTAATAGAAGTAGCTATAGTAATAAAGCTATCATTTGTTTTGCTCTCATTTATAGAAGTTGAAGTTTCTATAGAAGATGGTACGTTATCGATTATCTGTGAAATATCTTTCATATGTGTGTATTCAGTATTTTCAAATTCCTTGCTAAGAGGAATATTTATTTGTTCCTCGGTGTCAGATACATTAGACTTATTTATAGAAATACTTGCATTAGATGTAGAAGCTGTAATACCAGTAGGGACTAGATCATTAATTATCATAATAGTATCCTTATCATTAGTACAAATAGTAATCTTTCTTTTAGAAGAATCTTTATTTTTAAGCTCAAATGCTTCTACAATAAGTGGAGTATCACTTATTGGTTTTATTTTATTGATTACTGTAGGAGTAAAACAATCTTCATTATTCAAACTACTTGAATTTGTTTCTTTCATAGAATTCAATATATTATCTTTTGGTGTTTGATACGTAATAGTTACAGAATTATTCTCATCTTTTTTATTTATTATTCGTAATTGTTCCATTTTCGAACTAGAGAACAAAACGGTACCGTTTATATTTTCTTCGATTACATTATTGCAGCATTTAATTTTTTCAACATTTATATCCCTTGAATTATCATCTAACATTATATCTTTGTTTATAGAATTGGATAAATTATCCAAATAATCATTCGACATAGAATTATCAATTTTCCTAGTTCGTTCCGTGCAAGATATTATTGAATCCACATTCCAAGCATTATTACGCATTGATAGATTTCGTTGTACTCGTTTAAGTTTGATCTTTTTCGAACTAAATTTACAAGTTTTAGGTTCGTATCTTCTCTTCTGAGGTTTATTACGTTTATTTTTATTTTTCTTCATGATATCTTTTATCCCATTCAAGAATGTAGAAATCATATTTAATGAAAAGCTTGGAGTTAAAATTTCATTAGAATAATAATTTACGTATGGTGAATGTTGGAAACAATTTTTATCCAATTTCTTCCTTTGTTGAGATTGCTTTTCTACCTTTCTTTCTAATTTTTTCATCTTTTTTTTTAATTTTTCAAAATTATGCATTAAATTGTCAGAACTTGACAATTTGTTCATATTATTATTCTCTTTGATTGCACATGATGTTTCGACTAAATCAGTTGATTCATTAATGTTATTTGAAAAAGATAAATTATTTGTTGAATTGGACAAAGGTTGTTCCTCTCTTACTGTATAAGAATCTTCAGAAGACAAAGATAACATTTTGGATAATTCAGATGACAAAGGTACTGAATTTAAATTTGAACTGTTATTGTAAATATTTATATCTTCCAATGGATTTTGAATATCAAGTCTTTTTTTATTGTTTGTCTGAAGGTCTTCATCTGGAAAAAAAAAAAAAATTGCATACTTCGTTTTAAATATGTTCTAGTAAACAGTATAAAAAATAAAAAAAATAAAAAAAAGTAACAAACCTTTTTCAGGAGAAACTACAGATACAGAAACTGTAGAATGTGATCTTGTAGGCGATAAAAGTTTTGGAATAATTTCAGAATCTATACTCATAGCTTTGCAAATTCTCTGAGCAGGATTACATAATAATTTTTCACATTTATCACAAAACAAAGGATAAAGATGATCTTTATCCGCTCTAAAAGTCATATCTGTCATTATACTCTTCTCATTTCGAGTATTAAGTTTTATATTGGATTTTTCATTGATTGTATTCACTGCGACATCTACCCTCGATATTGGATCTATAAAAGTAAATAAGATCTAAATCCTTAAATGTGTTTAATCAATTTATATATGCATCGACAATAAATATATCTGAAGTACTAACTTTTCAAACAACAATATGTGCCTTTTTCTATTCCTTGTTGTTTCTTATTAATTTTCTCTCTCTTTATTGAATTATTAGTTTTATTAGAAATCTTCATTTGACGTTCCAATTCTTTGACTTTATCTGAGAATATAATTTAAAACATATAAAAAGATCTTATGCAGAAAAAAAATATATTATTCCAATTAGATATATATGTTATTATATTTTTACTTATCTAATACCTTGTAATAATGTTTTTTCCATATCTATTTGAAGTCTTTCATCCATATATTTATCTTCTAATTCCTTCAATTTACATGTTAACTGTTGCAAATGCTGTTGATCACCAGCAATTTTAGTTTCATGCGTTACTATAGTATTCGACAAAGACTGGATTTTTTTCTTATATTCTGTATTTTGCTAATAAAATAAGAGACAATATTCAATTATTATATACATATATATATATATATATTAATAAATCTTCTAAAATAAATTACTTACAAGTTCCAATTTAATAACTTTTGCCAATGTTCCATTATAATTAGTTGTCATTTTTTTGGTTTCCTTTTGTGCTAAATCTAAATCTATTTTCAAGCGTTCACATTCTTTCAATTTATCATTGTACAGTTTAATTAATTCACTGAAAAATATATATTACATTTGGTTATATATAATGACAATAAAAAAAAATATATATACATATACGAAAGTAAATTATAAATATAAGTGATATAAGCTTTAATTTTCATTGAACAAGACAACTTACTGTGATCTACAAACTTTTTGTTTTAGCATCAAATAAGACTTCTTCAATCTATCCAATTTATCATTATTATCCTGTAATCAAAGTATTTGATATATTTAAAAAAAAAAAATAATAATCTTATAATTTAAGGATAAGAATTAATTCAAATAAATTTTTATTCATACATATTCATATGTAATGAATTATATAAATATATATATATATATATATATATATATATAAAATTCATAAATCACATATATAAATATTTATATATATAATCATTTATAAATGATATTTGTATGCGTATATATATACGTACTTTTATTTGATGATAATAAGTAATTTTATACTGTATCATACTTCAAAAATTTTGTAAATTATATAAAAAAAATATACATATATAGAGAGAGTAATGAGAAAATGAACAAATAAAGTATTAAATAATAATATCATAATGTTGTTAAATTTTAGACAATAACAATATATCATAGACGGTATAACCTTGACTAAATCCTTAGTCACCTTTGAACTAAATGATATTGAAATAAACATAACATATTTAATACTTACAGTAGAATTTATGTTCTCCTTTAAGCTGTCGATTGTGTTATCCATTATATTCAAAATGACAAGTCAAATTAAAATAATTAATTCTCATCAGATTATACAAAACAAAAAGCACGTTTATGCGGCGTATCGGCACTCTCATATGCTTACTAGAATTAAATATTTCAATATTATCGATAGATCGATTATTTGCAAACAATATATCGATGTCGATTCGATAACGCGTGAATTTTAAATTTTGCACAATTAAAAACTGTTCTTATTTAAAAAAAAAAGAAAAAAAAAAAAAAAAAGATAAAAAATATTGTGTAAGTAAAATATAAGTCATACATAATAATATAAGTCATACAAAATAAACATTTTAAATTTAACACAAATAAAAAACAAATTAAGAAATATCAAACTGTTTAATAAAATTTGGCAATATCTACAAAATGTGAAATTTTAGATTCATAATGTATATATATCCATAAAAATAAATACAAAGAACTCTTATAATTAAAACTAATTATGTATATATATATATATATATATTTTTTTTATATACTTAATAAGCACCTCACACATTAAACCCTGTTCCTGAATTATTCGTAACATTCTCTTCATTTTGAGCATATATATATAATTGATAAAGATATATATATATATATATATATATATATATATATATATATCTTATCATATATATATATATATATATATATATATATATATATATCTTTATCAATTAATAGATTTATCTTCAAATGTAAAATTACATGTTTTATAGGAAACTAAATAAATCAGAGACTCTTGTTTATGTTTATAATATTATAATTATGTTATAATCATATTTTTTTTTTGTTCTATGTAAATTTTTTCTGAAGTTCATCACAATTTTAATACATCACTGGAAATACCTTATATCTTCTATTTTTTTTTCCTGTGCAAACAATTGTTAGCGAACTTAGTTTTGTTAATATATATATGTATTTTTTTTCTTTTTCTTTTTTTCTTTTTTTTTTTTTTTTTTTTTTTTTTATTTATTATTATTATTATTATTATCATACATATTTCTAATTAAATATGGAGATCGAGTTAGAATCATTAACTTACACTTTCTCTTGTTACTTAGAATTTAAATCGTTCATGCTGCTACTTTTTTCTTTGCGCGTTGAAAATGATATTGTTGGAATACTGACTAATGACAGTAGTGGCAGTTCTTTTATGCTAGATGATTTTTTTCTTTCAAATGTAGTTTTACTTTGAATTCTATGTAACTCGTTGTTTGACGATCGTTTATTTTTCGATGAAAATAAATTTACTGATTTAATCGGAGAAGAATTGGCACTATAACAAATAGATGTTGATAAACTTTGTAAACTACTAAGATTCGTAACATTTGTCGTTACCTTATCATGAACATTAGATTCTGTAAAATCATTTAATTTTGGCATACTATAATTATGTTTAATATCTTCTACATTGGTTTTGGTGTCAGTTTGAGATTTTGAATTTCTTAAATCAATTTCTGAGATTCTATTTGGTAGGTACGTAGATGCATTTAAATTAACTACTTTTTCTGAACTTTTTACTGGTTCAACAAAATAATCTCTTTTAGTAATAGATTCCTTATATAAAGATTTAGTAATATCATTGATATATTTTGATCTTGTCTGAACTGAATTAATAAAATTATGACATAACGATTGCAAACTTATAGAACTTGATACCGATGGTACATCAATGGATGTCTTATTTGTTTCTACATCTGTAGATAGGTTTTTCAATAAATTCGATGTATGTTCAGTAGATTCTTCACTTTTCGAAGCATTACATTGTAAGTTATCTATAAAATGAATCGTATCGTTCTTATCTCTTAAATGCGTATCACATATTTCTTTTTTAAAGATCTCTCTTATCTTTCTTTCATCATTCTCAGAATTTTTATTATTAAATGGGGCAGAATTTAATTTTTCCATACTAGCTTGTAACTCTAGTTCCCATTGATTCGACGTAGCTTCGCTACCATCTACCGACCTTCGACCTAAATGCCCCGCACACGATATAATCTTAAAATCATTCTGAAATTAAAAGAATTATATATAAAAAATATAAATTTAGAACTACAGTTCGATGAAATTTTATTGAAAAAAGGAAAAAAAAAAAAGAAAAAAAAGAAAAAAAAGAAAAAGAAAAGAGAGAAAACTTCCCATACTAACATTATCTTGTTGGTGTTGAATATTTTTGCGATATTCATTATCTACATTAGAGATTATATTTTTATTATTTACTTTCTTAAAGTCCATTTTGTATTTTATATTATCTCCTGAAGTAATCAATTCTGCTCCTACACCTGGTTCTCTAGGCCCATTAGCAAGAATATCTATAAAAAGGAGTAATAAAATATATGTTTGCCATCAACATATAATATTATGAACATAGGCAGCTTTTTTGTATCAATGATACCATTATCCTTTCTTTGTTGGTGTATTTGATTACTAATATCTTCTAATATACGAAGACTCGAAGCATAATTATTCTTTGCATCTTTTATTGCTTTCTGCAAATATTCTACTCTTTCCTTTTGCGTTGTTAACATTTGATCACATTGAGCTTTCACCTCAAAGTATGGCCTTGACTTAATGATATAACGACGATATTTCTCTTCCAATTGAAATAACTTCTTTTCTGCATCTTGAAATATCATTGCTTTTCTATGATGTTCCCTACCGCATTCTGCTTTTTGATTTTCTGCATCCATAACCTATACATTTATTTATTTGATATAACCTTATTATATTATATTAAAATATAGAGATCCAACAATAAAAACTATTTTACTTTAATAGTTGCATGATTTAACATATCCTGCCAAGCTTGATCAAACTTCCATTCGTGCTGATGCGATGTAAATCTTATTTCGGCTAAAGCCACGGTTTCTTTAGCAGCCGCATGTATCTCGTTAGCTCTTTGAAATAATTGTGCCTGTTTCTGGCATTCCACCTAAACGAAATGAAATAAATATTAAAATTCTTCTCTTTTATAAACGTAAACTAATCTACATTTATATTTTAACACTGACTTGTGCTAAATGAGCTACTTCCAAAGCTTCGTAATAACATCTTGCTTTTTCGATACATGTAATTCCTAATTTGTCTGCTATCTCTTTTAATCGCCTCGTTAATTCATTAAGCAATTGTCTAAACGCGGTATGTGCCTCCTATATTATAAAATATAACAGATTAAAAAAAAAAAAAAAAAAAAAAAAAAGAGAAAGAAAAAGAAAACAAATAAAAGATCTAAATATCTTATCCATTTAAAAACTCACATCTAATTCAGTCTCAAGTTTATTAATATCATCTGTTGCATTGTTTAAATTCTCCAACTCGATCTAAAAACAGAAGACTTATTATATTGTCAATCCTAAATGTTATTATATAGGGAAACAATTTTTATCATTTATATATATATATATATACAAAATTACGTAATGATAGAAAATAATATTGAATTAGAATTAATTGAGATTAAGAATGGATTCAATTTTTTTAATAATTATATGTGATGAACGGGAGGGGTAGAGGGGAGGTGGGGGAAGGAAACAAGACAAAACAAAAATATTGATAACTAGGCCATTGTACCAGGCAATAAAGTAGTACGGGCGTTACTTAAATGTCAAAAGTACATAACCTTTCTTTTTTGTATACATCAAATGTATATTAGCATGGACATTAAAGAAATAAAATCGTACAATATATAAATTAATAATCAAAAGTTTCAATAAATAATGTAATAATGTTACAAACGATTGTGATCAATGAGTCACCTGTATACGGGGATCTAAAGATCCTTCGGCGTCCTCCGCGACGACGTCCATAGTTCGCTTTTTGCAACATTTAATTAATGTCAGCTTAAAATCACATTGTTTTATTCATTATATTGATTAATACATACGCATATTATAAAGCTCTCAGTATACTTTTA
This sequence comes from Vespa crabro, assembly GCF_910589235.1. Lineage (NCBI taxonomy): Eukaryota > Metazoa > Arthropoda > Insecta > Hymenoptera > Vespidae > Vespa > Vespa crabro. The sequence goes on along the minus strand of NC_060955.1, from coordinate 22,469,039 downwards.
ACATTATTAATTTAATATTGAAATATATTTTCAACATTCAACGTAATTTTAGAAATCGGTATCATTCACATTTCGAACGACATCTACGCATAATAACTTAAGGCAGGATATCCAATAGTCATCATCAGTACCAGCCTTAACAAATACTAGCGCTATCATGAAATACGTCCACGTCAGATCTGTATGGTTGTTTTTATAACTTAACCTGAACAGTAGTTAATTCTGTTGAGAAAGAAAATAACATATACTCGATCAAAATCTCTTGTTTCTCTTTTGATATATAATTAAGGTATTTTTTTTTCTATTTTTTTTTTTTTTTCTTCATTATACTAATCATTAAAAAGTTTCACAATTAAAGAAATCAATTATTTCTATATAAATATATATATATATTTTTATTAATATATGTGATACTTTATTTGCCGGTTTGTTACAGTGATTATTTACAAAGCAAAGTGTTTCAAAATGTATTGGACTCTATGGTTATTTATTATTGGATTTTTTGGAGTAGATAATACATTTGGACAAGGTCAAAGGGTTGCACCAGGTGTACCTCCTCAACATTATCAAGTTCAGCAGGTACATTTATTTCATTATTATGAAGAAACATATGGTATACAATGGATGATGATTCATTGTTAGTTTTTCTTTTTTTTTCTTTTTTCTTTTTGGCATTTCGTCAGTCAGAACTTCTTTTATATATATATATATATATATTTGTCATTGAAAAAAGAAAAAAAAAAAAAAACTTATTTTATAAATTATATTGTTAAGAATATTTTTTACTTTTAATAGAATCTATTTCTTTTCTTTTAGCCTACTCAGCAAATGCACCAAGTACCACAACAAATACAACAGGGTTCACAACAACAAGTAAAAATCGATAATTTAATATAATGTTAAAATATATAGCTAATATAAATGTTTTTCATGAATTTTATTATAAAAAAATCAATTAGTTTTTCCATGTATTTTTAATTTGTAAATTTTATTTAATTTGATCTTTCATTTAATTCAATTATTCTATCAATATAACATATCAGCAAGTTCCAATACAACATGTGCCAGTTCATCAAGCACCTGTACAACAACAGATACCTGTTCAAGCCCCTATACAGCAACAACAAATACACAATCACAATCATCAACCTCAACAAATACTTAATGCTGCCAATATAGCTCAAGAAAAGGCGTAAGTAATAATAATTTTTAATTGATATTAATTTAAAGTGATATTTACAATTAAAGTGATATTTTTTTAGTCATATCGCAGAACATATGGAAGTTCCAATCGATACAAATAAAATGACAGAACAGGAATTGCAATTTCATTATTTTAAAATGCACGATTCAGATAACAACAACAAATTGGATGGATGTGAATTAATAAAATCTCTTATTCATTGGCATGGTAAGTATATAAAAATATAGAATTATATTTCTATATAGATTAAATTATTTTGTTAACTAATTTAATATTTATATATATAGAACAAAGTAAACAGGATCCAGGAACACAAAATGCCGGAGATAAATTATTTCAGGACGATGAATTGGTTAACTTAATTGATCCAATTCTTGCCGTAGATGATATGAATAAGGATGGATACATAGATTATCCTGAATTCATACAAGCTCAGCAAAATGCTGCTGCTACTGGTCGACAGTAATTAAAATAACTTCATATTATGGAATTACAAAGAAAAAAAGTCACACATTAAAATTATTATTTTATATAAAAATAATAAATTTTACATCATTGTTTCACCAGTTTTATTTGTTCAGACTTAATTGAATGCTTTTGCATTTCATGTAAACATATTTTCATAGTCTATATTTTGTTGTTTATACGATATGTTTTTTTCTATAGCTTGTTGTATACTTGAGATTACATATATATCTTAAATTCTACAAATGAAAAAAGATAAAAAGTATTGGGTATACAATAAGTACACACAAATCTATTTTGATATATTAATAATAATTAAAAATATTGTATTGTGTATATGGAGTGTGAAAAAAAAAATGTATATCATGTAAAGCGATAATTAATCATGAATATCAAGATAAATTGATTTTTTAAAACGTGTTAAAAATAATTCCTTTGATTCAGTTGTGTTATGTATTTGGAAAAAAAAATGTTAATTAGATTAAAACAACGAAAAGTGTGCATAATGGTGTGCATAAATTACATCATGTATATATATATTTTGTGCAGAGTGTAACTAAAGTTACTAACAAATTTTACAGGCTGCTAATATTCACATTAAAAGACTTATTTGTTTATTTAGCAAGTAATACAATCACAATATAGTCTGCTGGTAACTTTTTTCATCACTCTGTATATGTGGTATAATAATACTTAATATAGGAAAATAAAATTTATATTCGTAATAAATATATACATGTTACTATAAACATTGGTTTGTACATATAACTGTGATATATATAAAAAGATTATTATCAAATATACAGTAAATACAATACTTTTGATATTAGTTACTTGAACATTTAGAGTATTAATTTTTTATACAATGAGATAATAATTGTATTTTAGAATTAATCTCATTTTGTCATTAACAATAGTAAATAATAGTAAACAAAAAAAAAATTGTATTTTATAGTTGTATTCATTGTAAAGATATATAACTAATTTTATTATAAACAGTAATGAATATTATTTCATATATTCTTAATATATATAAAGTATCAGTCGTGAAAATTATATAAAAGTAGTTCCTACTATATTGAAGCAAATATTAAACAATTGCATAACATTACAAATACAAATTTACTTTTTGTTTTTTTCTTTTTTTTTTTGTACGTGTCGTATATAAGACAAATATTTCGTATTGTGAAAAGTAAGATATTTTTCTAAAAATATTACAAAAAAATAATAAAAACACTGCTTTGAGAATTAAACTTTGACGATGTGTGATACAACAAACGATGAAAGTAATCTCTTGACTTCGTACGTAAAATGGTCTAAAAGGTGCATATATCGTGATGTTATAAGTGTGTTTATTCTTATCTGATATTTTTGTTTTTTTGTAAATTATTATTACTATTATTATTATTGTTATTATTATTATTATTATTATTATCATCATCATCATCATCATCATCATCATCATTCATTCATCGAATCTTTTTTTTCATTGAGTTATTGATTTAAGTTATTAACTTGTGAAGTATAGAAGAAAAAATGAGAACAAATCCATGCACATAGGCTCACCAAATTCCATCAACGTGTTTTGCAGATTCGGCAAAATTTTTGCAATATGAGATGTGGTGAAGAAGGTAAATCACATATACAAAAAATGTTATATATATATATATATATTATTATATTAGCATATTATGTTAACAGAAAGTGAAGAAATAAAAGAGATAAAGGCAACGTGCTCAAAATGTAATAATGATAATAAAGAGGGCACTTATAATTTTTCTCACATACAAGATTTATGCCCTGCTGATAGAAAGCGTATATCATTATTAATCAAACATTTGGCAAAGTAAGTTATAGTTAGCTTTTTTTTCATTATACATTTCATATTCAATATTATGTTAACATATATTTACATACAGATGCACTCGTGAGATGCACGAAATTAAATCTGATTTAGCCGTGAGCGAATCTGAAAAAAAAGCTTTGCTTGAGGAATATCAAATATTTCTTAATCGTCATAAATGTGAAAAAAAGCAATTAGAATTTGAAGTAAAATTAATACTTTTTTATATAATTAATATTTTCCTTAATTTTTATCTTTTTATTTAACTTTTCTTTATGTTTTTAGCTATCCGAAGCTAAGACAAAAAGAACAAGTTTAAGGATTCAAATTATACAAGCACTTGAATTGTTAACATGTCAATTGTTAGCACAAGAAAAACAATTTATGAATCTAGTAGAAAATGTAAGAGATCTTTTATGTGAAAAAGTTATTATCCATGAGGTTCTTAGTCAAAAGGAGATAGAGAAAAGTAATCTCATAGGAAAAATTCAAAGATTAAAAGAATCTCTTAGATTAGAGAAATTATTGCATTCCAAAGATCTTGCTCAAAATCTTCTTAAAAATAAAATGATCGATAAAGCCTCTCAAACGACAGATGATCCCAATCATTTGTATACAAAATGTGATATCAGGTAATAAATATTATTTAATGAAATATAATTTTTCTATGAAAAGCTTGATAATAATTTACATAAATGATTTTTAGAAAATATAATTTTAACACCACTAATATAGAACTGAATCTAAAACATTCTCAAGATATAAAAACTAAGAGTAAGAACGATTTGGAAGAACTTACTAGCGACGGAACACTGATGCGTGATCTATTTTTTAGAGTACCAAACGTTGAGGATAATGAAAGTTTATATCTTATGCCAACATTATCAAAAGAATTTAATCAGACTAAATCATCTTCCAGTTCTTTTGTATTCAATTAAGTATATATAACAAATGTAAAAAAAAAACAATACATATGACATTAAATATATGGTTTATAAAGGATGTCTAAAAAATGTATGGAATATATAAGTAAAAATAAATCGTTTAATACTTAATACATTGAATACTGATGTCAATTTAAATCTTTTCATATACTAATAATGTGTACATTTTAAAATTTAAGCATTACTGGAATAATCTAACTACTACAAAATTTTAGTAATACTATGAATGAATTGGTCAAAGAGTTTATATATAATTTAAAAAATTTCATATAATAGTATTTAAATGTCTCTTGAATATATATATATATATATATATACACATTCATATGACATTTTAGACCAGATTTTTAGAAATAATAATAATAATAATAATAAAATATAACAGTATTTTAAAATCCACACATTTACATTCATCTCCATACAAACATTTCATACGCTCACACATACAATGTATGTAGGAATTGTAAGTCATTTCCAATATAACAAATTATAATTCATCTCGACAATTTAATAAATTTCTCTTACTTTACGTATTGCAGTCTATGGCCATTAAAACACATTTAATGATATTTCATTGTAATCTATAAATACATTATTATATAATACGCACATAATAACAAAATATAAGCACACATAGTATGGATGTTTAATAATTATACCTTTTATCGCATATGTTCTTATATCATAAGGCACTTTTCTTTAAATATTAAAGAAATTAAGATAGAGAAAAAAATGGGACAAACTAATTCTTTCAGAAAGTATAATAATTATTGAAATACTATTTTAAATTCCTATTTTATAAAATCATTCGGTGTAAATTATTGCTATAAAAGCACTTATTATAGAGGGACCTGTGTCAGATGATAAATATTTTTATATGAACAAATAAAAAGAATTATCATTTATACGAACTTAAATTTTCAAATAAATGTATACTTTCATTTATATTGCATGTAATATCATTTCCTGTAATAATATGGAAAGTGCATAAATAAAAGAATATTCTCTACTATTGTTTTACATATATATACATGTGTGTGTGTGTGTGTGTGTATCATGTGTACGCGCGCGCGCGTGATATATAAAAAAAATATAGTCGATTCAAATTTTCTAAGGAATCATTACTGAAGATTTCACTATAATTATATATACTAATTTAAAAGAAAAATGAAATATAAAAAATACAATATTAACGCATTTACCATATAATATGTATTTATCGATATCTTAGTATTTTAATACCTGGAGATATCTGCTTTGTTTAAGAGCATTAGTCAAAGAACTTTAGTACATCATAATATTGTTCCATTTTCTATAACATTTTTTAATAAAAGATTTATAGAGTATATAACTCTAAAATTATTAAGAGTTCGTCATTAATGAATTTATAAAAATATAATTCAGTTATCAATATATGTTTAAACAAAATTTAATAGCTTACATAGTAGCTTAATGATCATTCTTTGTAATACATTATTATTAACAAACATATAACGTTTGCTAAGAAAAAAGAATACACATATATATATATATAGCCCTTTCTATCATTCTTTTTTTAAACTATGGAAGTATACAGATATATATATATAAAAAAAAAAAAAAAGAAGAGTGAATGTTTCATTAATTAAATTCAAAATCGTTAATCCATATTTTGTATAATACAGATCTTTTGTATTTTTTGAGAAAAGAATTATATTATAATTCTTCAAAGAATGCAACTCTAGCTTTAGTAGAACCTGATTTGACTTTTTTCAATGTACTATATTTATTTTCTCCGAGTCTCATCTGTTCTTCGTGTAACTGATCTAATTCACACTGTTTCTCACCAACTTTCATAACTTCTATTTCAGATCGCAATTCTCTTAATTGTTCTTGCAAATGTTTACTCTTTTCCCAATAATCGACTCGTTCTTTTTCTATTTCTAAAGATAATTGATCTACATCACCATCGGCTATAAGATCATATGATGTCAAATCAGATGGCAATGGTTCAGCATCTAATTGCAAATTTTGAAGATCCGCTTGTAAATCTGATGTAAATACTTGTGTCGAAGGAAACAGATTTGGAACGGGCTATTATAACGAAAATAAATTGTTATTATTTTGCAAATAATAAAATCATATTATCTAAAATCAAATTTATCTCTACTTACTGTTATAGTAGCAGTATAAGCATTTCTGCTGAGAAATTCTAAAAGCTTTTCCTTAGCTTCTTTTTCAGCAATACGTGCTCTTAACAATTCATCTTTTAATTTTTCTGCTTCGGCAGCTCTTCTCTCGGATTCTTGTACCAGTCTTTCAGTTAATAATTCTGCTTCCCTAGTTTTCCGTTCTAAATGTACTTTCTCCTCTTCAGCTTTCATATTGTTCAACCGAATTCGTGTAATTTCTTGTTCTGCTTCTGATGCTTTTTGACTAAGAAGCATCGCTTCCTCTTCGGCAACTCTACTCTTCTCAGCTAAAAGATCTGCTGTCTCTTCGGATCTTCTCTGTAGAGATATACAAATATTTTTTTTTTTTTTTTTTTTTTTTTTTTTATAAAAAATATATATATGTATATATTATGAATAATCTTACAAGAGCTTCATTCGCTAAACGAATTTCTTCTTGATACTGTAAAAGACGCTGTTCCATAGCAGCTTTTTCTCGTTCAGCAGCTTCCCTTAACTGCTTTTCTCTTGCCAACTTATTTCTTTCGACCTGTCTCCTAGTAAGATCGTTAATTAATTTAATACAAACGAATTCGGATTACTATCCTCATTAAGGCTCCTAAGAACTCGTAAAATTTTTTATTTTGTTCTTTATAAACTTGTTTCAACATCTATAAATTTCTCAATACAAGTTTTTCTTTTTTTTTTTTTATTCTTTTTTCTATATATTTCATTAAATTTAAAATTTACGTATAATTACTGACAGAGCCAATTTATTAAATAACAAATAATAGCATGCAAACTACATTTACCAATAATTCCATTGTGGCAGTATTGAAAACATGTATGTCCTAAATTTTATATATATAATGTATATGAGTACTCAGGAGCCTGAATGAATTATGTATAGTTCTTTTGCAAAGAGTTATTACCTGAAACATTCAGTAAATCATAGCATGTAGTATCGATGAATATACATATTTATTATATTGTGATAAATATATATGTATCTACAATTAAAGAGTACTTTTAATTAAATTTGTTATTTTTACTGTTGTAAGTAAAAGTGACAAGCATAATTTAGAATTAGCCTTTCAGAATTTTTTAAAATTCATTTCATATGCTTTTAAATGTATACAATAAAATAATATGTATATATAAGTCATCTGATTTTCTCAATGCCCCCAAACCATTTTTATATTGGTATATTCTAACATACGAAGACGTTCTTGCTGTTTTAAGGTCTTCTAATCCAAAGCACATCCAAGTAGATGGATGAAACCTGTCTCAAACTTTTTGACAAAATTAGTAATATATAAATAAATTAATTTCTTCAAATATCTAAAGCGCATCATACCTGAGTGATATAAAACGTTTGTAAGTATTTAAAAAAAAAAAAAAAATAAAATCATCAATTTACTTTTAATATCTATTGAAATAATTAAAATAATTAAAGAATAATTATATTTAGAATAATTATATTATAAAAGAATTATAAAAAGGAAAATTATATTATATTAAGAAAGAACGAATATTTTAGTTTACCGTGATTTTTCTTCTTTGGCTTGGGCCTTCATTTGCTGTACCTCCATGGAGTCAGGCTTGCGTCTTCGCATAAATAGATCATGGTTGCCAATACACAGGTCCAGGATCTTAACAAATAATATGTCAGCAGCTTTGTCACTATTATGTTCGTCCAATCCTAAAGCTATCAAACCCTTCACCCAGCTGGCAACATCTGACTGTTTTTTTACCAGTTTATTCATGCGAACTTTCTGCGAGAAGAACACGAAGTTTGGCGATGTCTTATCCACTGGTTTTATGACAAACTTCTTATCATCGAAGCTAATATGTCGAATTTCAGACCACGTAAATGTAGTTTTAGGAGCGAGCTTGTTTTCCTTTTCGTAGATATTCAGTCCCAATGCCGTTACTCCAAGCCATAGATTTGTTTCCTTTTTGTTCTACAATTGAAAAATACATATATCCTTAATACTTTTCATTAAAATCAATTATTCCTTTTGCAAATGATCAAATTTGATAAATGTTACTTACGCTAATAGGAAAATAATTCACACCATACATATCCAAATCTTGAGCAATTTTAAGATATTCCATTTCTGCCTCATCTCTAGACATTCCACGATGATCAGCATACCAAATTTTTATTCGATCTTCCCACATTTCAGCAGTCATTTGATATTGATCTATGACTCTTTGTGGAAGTAGATCTTCACTGGCCAGCATTCCTGGGCGGTATGAAACTTCATCATAGTCCCCGTACTAACAACCGTGCAGTAATAATTACAATCAAAACCAATCAATATCTACATATACTTGTACTTATACATACATACATACATACATACATACATATATATATATATATATATATATGTATACATATATATGTATATACACATTAAACTTATCTGCCAGAAATCATGTGTTATTATCTTTCTTAAATTATATATTGTAAGAAAGATAAATTCAATTATGCATGCAAAAATAAAAAATTTTATCCCATACGTTAAAAAACCTTAATATCTTTCAAAATACCTTTGCCTGTACTGCATACGACGCAAGTAAAACAGAAGCTTCTGGAGGACAATAAATGTCCATTGATAAAATGGCTTGTTTCACTTGAAGAAAAAATAAGTGTTGCGTAACTTCTTGTACCAATTCCTCTGATACATCTTCGGGATAAAATTTAGCCAAAAACATAAAAGGTGTTGTGGGCTGTTGTGAAATGCCTTGATCTTGAACTATGAGAGAAACAACATATATATTAACAAATACTACAGTATATTAATAATGTTAAACAGTTAATCGCAATAAAATTTACCTTTTTTATCTAATTTTAACCAAGATATAAATCCTTTAGAATCTTCGTATTGAAGGCCAAAATACCATGTTTCCCTGAGTCCAATTGTTCGACACACTAAGTCAAATAAATCTCTTCCCGTGGATCTCCACTGTAAACATAAAGTTATAAATTTGCAATAAAATATTTCATAATGAAAAATTATAAATAAAAATAAAGAAACTAAATGATACGCCACTGACTTCTAAATTAAATTCCAATTCTGCGTCCAAGGTAGAGACTTTCACTGGAAAGGATTTCCCCGATTTTTTCCTCCGAAATTGTGGCATTTTACTTTTCATTGTATTCACTAAGCATTAGAGAAATTGATATAACCAATTTCTAAACATTTTAAAAAGTTTACAAATATTCTATGTTATAATATGATATTGTTGAAATATGTTCATGTGTTATTGCAGAGCAGTTGCAGGATTAAAATAGACATCACAAAATATAAGTAATCTTCGAGGAGTTAACCTTATTTACACATGTTTAATATTAATGTGGTATAAAGAGGGGATAAATTCACACAAAAAACAATAAATATAATATCTTATTTTGATTATGGTGTTAATGATTAAGAGATGTCATAGAATCTGTCTCGATAAAGTGTTTCAAATATTTGAAAACAAATCTCGTATCTTTTTCACAACTGAATTAAGATTTCTTCTTTTGTTTGCATCCAATAACGAAACGGATATCTTTCATTGACCAATAGCGGCACTGAATTAGCGAATGAATTCTTCACTATATGCTTACGAAAAGAACACGATCGTAACATCGGTAAAGATAAAAAATCTCATTCAAAGTAATTATAATTGTATCTCGATTTTTAAAATGGATTCAAACCAAAAAAATTTCACACAACTCAAACTAGTCACACAAACAGAGATATGAAAATTCATGCACACTGTTCAGAGTGCCATCTATGAGAAAATAAGCATTTGTAAACAATATAAACATTAGAGTCAGCTCTTACAATACCAAACAAAAAATCTTATCAGACTTTGTCCTGTATGTTTATTCAACTATTCAGAGTTTAAAGTTTAATCATTTGGATCAACAATGTATTTTCTCTTTTACCAGCTTTTTGTCAATCTGTTTTAATAATATAATTAAGCTAAAAAGAATTTAATAATTTTTAACTATTAAATTCAAAGAAAGAAATTATTTAAATAATTTTTATTGTAAATGACGTTTTAATAAATACTAACATTTCCATCTTTGTTACTCCATACTTTTTTACTTTTCTTTACAAGGGCATATATTTTAATCCAAGGTGTGCTAAAAAAATTGAAATTCAATTTTATGGAATGTTGTACTTGTTAAAACAAATCCATTAATTTGATTAATAATATTTCTATAAGTATTGTTTATAATATTCAAATGTTACTTATAAATTGGGTAACATTTTATACATTTTTCATTTATTTGAATACATGTTTATTCAGTTTAATTTAACTTACGTGCGTTCAAATATGTTTAGTTAAATATAAAATATTTAAATTTATATAAAACTTATGAATAACATTGTCATTTTTATAATTACACGTTACATTTTCCCTTGAAAAATAACACATATTACTAATTTAACAATAACATATAACGGTTAGATTTTAAGAATTTCTATAAAATAATTTAAATACGGCATATTAATTTATTAATTACAAAAATAAATATAAGTTAGTATTATTAAAAAAAAAAAAAAAAACAATAATTATATTGAACAATTTTATATTAAATTTTATCATTATTATTTCTTGAAAGAGATACAAGTTATTTTGCATTTGTAACATCATAATTATCTTCAGAATTAGCACGAATATAAAATAATTTTCGTGCTATATAATTTTGTTTTGTATATATACAAAATTAAAATAATTATCTTTATTTAATATGTATACTGACATATTTGTTTTTATATACATATATTATACTAAATTATTTTTTACAAATTTTTCTTATATATGAATATTTTTTTTGGTATCCCTAATAATATCACAAAGTATTCATGCTGTTTATTGTACATAGCACATGTCACAAAAGAGACTAATATAATTCTGCGCAAGTATTATATTTTCAATAGCAAAAATATATCACAATTGTGTATGTGTGTGTGTGTGTGTGTGTATGTAATTTATGTGACTCTTAAATAATACCTTTATCTTAATTTTAATTGCTAAAAACTTTCTATTGTGTGAAAAATTTGCCTACAATGAAGTTAATGTTAATGTAAATAATCTAACTACGCTACAGGCTATGTGATATATAGTTTTTGAAATACTATTGTGCAAATAATTGAAAAAATTTTATTTTAAAAAATATACATTTCTAATCTTCTTAAAAAGTAATATGGATGGTATTTCATGATTCTTTCTATATACGTGTAATTTATACATGCATAAGAAACTTGTACATTAAAGTTATTCGATAAAATAATTATAATAAGGAACTAATTGCATGCATTATATAAGAGAGAACTGTGTTTCATTAATAACAGAAAATGTATTCTTATAACAAACATTATTCATAAAAAGTGATAATTGAGTATTAAAACTTGCGCTTTCAATCGGCAGTACAAAATTATTTTCTTGTATACTTACACAAGATAAAGAGAGCAAATAATAAATATAAGTAAGAATTTTTTATCACAAACAAATATATTAAGAGTTAAATGGTCCTGGTTATAAATAAACATTGATTTACAAATGATAATATTTGTGCAATTTCAAATCTGTAGATAAATAAAATAACATATGAATGATTAACTTTGTTATAATATTCTTTCTTTTTCAAATTTTCTAATTATTTAACAATTCTAATTTTTATTTTTAATAACAAATCAAGAAATGAAGAATTGAAAATATAATTTTCATTTTTTTTTCTTAAATGTATTACGATGCATATGCGCGCTTAATGAATTAAACCATTTATAAATATTTATATTTTCTTTTTTATATATCTTTAAATTATCAAGAAATAAAATTATCGATTCACAATATAATATTACATATTATATCATAATACAACATTTAGTTATAAAAAAAACTTTAATGTATGTTTAATTTTTCTATATGAAAAATTTGAATTTATTTGATATGAATAGTTATTGAAATATATGAAATATATATTAAAAATTAAATGCTCTCAATACTCCAGATTTCACTATTAGATCAATTGCAAAATCATATACACACGCATTTGTATATATATCATCCAATTCAAACACACTTGTATCATAAAGACTTCCAAGCAACATCATCTTTTTTATGTACAAAGACAATTCTCATATTTAATCAATTTTTCTTTGTTTAATACTAAAGAAGATTTTCTATTCCGCTAGAACATGATCAAATGTTTACATTCATACAATTTTTATTTCATTTTTCGTTCTTTTTTGGTTTTTTTTTCTTTTTTCTTTTTTTTTTTTTTTTTTTTTTACAATTACAGGATCATGGTAAAAGATATAATCTAATATCATTATTAAACCTATCAAATACCTCATTATACTTTATTGTATCTTTATTTTATAAAGACCACTCTTTTGTGTAATAATATATTTTGTATAAGTGCAAAATTTTTCTTATTCGCTTTTACATAATTTCTCTCTCTCTCTCTCTCTCTCTCTCTCTCTCTCTCTCTCTCTCTCTCTCTCTCTCTCTCTCTCTCTCTCTCTCTTTCTCTCTTTTTCTCTATTAGAATATACCACAAATATAAAGTTAAAATGAATTTTTCTCAACAATTATTCTTTCAATAAATTAAAAAATATAATCGACATTATATTATATCACATCAATTTCCATTTTTAGAAAAAGGTAAATTGATTTCTGTTTTTCTTTTCTCATTATATTAATTTCTTTTCTAATATTTTACAACTTTTATAATATATAGTTGCTTCAAAATAATATTATGATATTTTCCTAATTCATAAATTTTTTGTTAAAAAATAAACTTTAGAAAAATTTGAAAACAAATAAAAAAAAAAAAAAAAAAAAAAGAAAGAAAGAACAATTACACATGTGTGTGTCTCTAAAATAACACGTTAAGATAATGACTTACATTGAATGATTTTCCATTTCCAAATAACATGCAAGGTCAATACCATGTCTATTATTAAATATTGTGTTGAAAAATGCTATTTTAAATTCAAATTCATCCAAATACGACAGATCTTTCTTGTTCATTATCGAGTATAAGCGAGATATACTAACGCCTTTTGTTTCCATGACGACGAGAGAACTTACGGTTTTTTCTGTAATATAACAATAAAGATCTTAATGTTCAATATATAAACATATAACAATTAGTATTATATTTATCATATATATATATATATATATATATATATATATATAATTTTTGAAACTCTGTTATTTGATTTAATAAAATGTCAAAATTTACCTGATCCTACTTGGAGATGGAACTGGAGTGTGTTCAGCAATAACAGGTAAAACAGAAGTAAATTTATCAGTCGGACGCAAAAGACGAGCTGTACGTGAAGATAATCTCCATATGAGTCTTTGTCTATGAGGCGTTTGTTCTTGGGCATTGTATTTATTTAAAACAGCACTTACTGCTTCATGAGTAGAAACAAAGCTATCGTCTGAAATCTATTGTTATATATGATATTAATATTTATTCTTCATATAACTTACAATCATTGCCACCTATATATATATATATATATACATATCTGACATACCTTGCAAATTTTTTGTACTTCAGCAGCAAATTCTACCAGTCTTAACATTTGATGCGCAGGTGTTATGGATGAATTAATAGTAGAAGGACCAGCCATTGATGTTACAGAATTAGTAACATCTTTATTTGCATCTAATCGTTTAACGGCTGCGTCCAAATATGTACAGAGTAAGACCAAAGCTACTTCAGATGATCTTAAACTTGCACAATTTCCATCACAAGCAATCATTTCTAATCTTAGAAAAAGTTCAGATTCCTTAAACATATACATACATATATAAATATATATCTTATATTTCAAAAAATATTTCATTCATTAACAACTATTAGCAATATTTACCATTACTACATTGGCATATATATCACCAATACCCAAATGTGACGCAACAGTATGAAACATTGTATTAAACAATTGTAAAAAAGTTAATGATGTAATTGGTTGTACAGCCGGTGCCCATTCTAATTTATTACGTATTACTCCTGACATACGCTTAAGATCTCCTCCGGTACACTTGCATTGAGAAATGGATACTAAATGATCAGCATCCAAAGATTGAGCCATTTGAACTGCAGCGATATGAAAAGCTGATACACTGATGCAAGCCATATGTTTTGGTCTGGCTTTCATTTTGGTTAAAAAACGATCCATCAAATTAATAGCAACAAAAAATACATCGGATGGTAAATCATACCATACTTTTAAACATCTTAATACATGAGCGGATCCATCCCGTGCTCCAATTGTAATTTCATCATTCTGTAATAGACACAATGTTACTATTTAATATTTTTTACAAATACACACATGATATCTTACAGTAAGAAATACAACGTTAATAACTTACTTGCGTTGTGGTGAGCAATTGAAGATTTGGTTGATATTTAACCTCAAGCACCAAAGCTTCTTGTAATTGTTCAAGTAATGGGTGGATCGCATCTGGTACAGGAAAGCCTGATGTGTCCATTCTTATGTTGTGTGATAAACCGCTCTCTATGGAAACGGTAAAATTGTAATATAGTCTCAAAGACTATTGATCGAATGACTAAAAATCACACAATAAGAATGACACAACTGGCTAGCCTTGTATCTGTAAAATTGAAATGGTATAATATAAATATTTGAATGAAATTTATATTTTGAATTTTATCATATAGATTAATATAAAAATTTAATATCATAATATCTTTCATTTATTTAACAATATACAATAAAAGATTCAATCTTTGATGAATTATGTAAAAAGAATATTTTATTGTTTTACATTTATTCTATAGAATAAGAAACTCTGCCAATAGTCATGATTTCAAGGTTATCACAATATTCACTTGTGAGATTCTATAAACATGATCTCAGACGTAAATAGACCTTGTCCAAAACTTTAGAATGAAACGAAAGGTTTCACGAAAGGAAAACAAATGAACCAAATGACATTGCATATTTATAATTATCAAATTTCTCAAAGCACATATCTTATCACACGTACTGCACTTAACTTTTATAAAATAAAATATTGTTTTGTAGGTATATCGCGACGATATTACACATTACGTACCAAAATATACAAGAAGAAATTGACACGCAATTTCTTTCCCGACATTTTTCACCAATTTTTAAACGAACCACATATACATATACATACGCTTATCATGATCATTATACTACGAGCACCATTAAAGACATTTGCAAAATTTTATAAAATCTAATCAAAATATTAACGTGCAAATAATCATTTACGTTGATAAATTTTTATGTACTTGAAAATAGTACGTTTTTATACTATAATCCGAGTTTTTTTTTTTTTTTTTTTTTTTTTTTGTGTGTACGCTAAGAACGATTCGTATTTCGTGTATGTCTTCCAACGCAACGCTTTACTTTCTGACGCAATATATCTACAAACAACCATGGCAAATCTTATATACGCACATCGTGAAATCATAAAATAATCCAATTGAAATAAAAAGTATCACATGAACGATATTGAAATAATATCACATCATTTTCTTTTTCCATAACATAATCCATCATTCATAAGAACGTAATAAATAATTTTACGAATTAAATAAGATTTCTAAAAATCATATTAAAAATATCTAATTTTCAATTTAAGAAAAAAAAAATATATATATATACATATATACATCATGCATATAAACATACATACATATGTATATATATATATATATTTTTTTTTTATTTCAAATGAATCATCCGATACAAAAGTTAGCCAATTGTTTTCGATCGAATTATTCATATATACATATACAAAATGACGTAAGTGAGATTTTTATGTATGTATACGTACGTAGAAAAT
>NC_060955.1:22377557-22450057 GCF_910589235.1 Vespa crabro | reverse complement strand
ACTAAAATAAATAAATAAAAAAAAAAAAAAAAGTTCGTATATAAATAGGTGCACAATGTAATTTCATTTTTGAGTTACAGTTCGTTGTTTTGTAAACTTTGTCTAACTCTGAATACACTTGATTTTTATTTATGAAGACATTTAAAATTTAAAATTGGTAGTTTACAAAACTCCAGTTAATAGTGTTTCAATGTGTCATACTTATATCGAAGCCGGAGGTGGTGACTTCGAGAAATTTCTCTGAAGGTAGATAAGCAACTATTAAAATATAAAATAAACTGTAACTCTAATATAAGGTCACATAAGGTACATGTTTATATAAACTCTTTTTCTTATTTTAGATCTACCCTTTTCCTGTACTTCCTACGTGCAACTAGATATTCTACATTAAATAGATGTAATAATACAAAAGAATTTAAGATAAATACTTGGATTCGACTAGCTTCAATCAATAATATCATCGTTTAGTAAATATATATATTACATCACGCGCGTGACGCATAACGCGGGAATACGAATTGGAAGGACAAAATTCAAAACACAGAATAAAATGTACATCGGTTGAAATTATGTTTTCAAACATTGTATGTATCATATAATGGATATAGTTTAATACTATCAATATACGTTTTATGTGAAATAATATACAAGAATATTTCTTTTTTTCTTTGATAATAAATCAAAAAATTGAAAAATTTCATTCTTGAAATTATTATTTCAAATCATTTTATCGTATACTTTTTATCATAGAATTAAATAAATTCTATATATTATAAATAAGTGTCCTACATGTATAATCACTTTACTCAATTATTTCTTTTTCCGAATCTTTCTCTAAATTTTTCACAGCTTTTTCTAACAAAAACAAATATTCATCATTCGCATTGGGAATTAATGTACGTACTACAGTTGCCAATTTATAAAGATATTCTCTGTTAGATCCACTAGGACCATGTGCTGTAAATATGTATTTTGCTATTGTCTCTATATCTTCAACACCTGCATAATTAGGATTATCTTTGCTTCCTATGTAAATTGTTAGATAAAATGGATCCTTTTCTGTAACCGGTACCACCATTGTATTATTTATATTTACAATGCTATCTAAGGAAGTACAAGAAGGTTTCTTATCAATGTCGTTAAGACTAGCATAAGGATGAAAGAGGACGATATTCCTTTCGTAGCCACCTTTTTCTCTGAAGTCTAAATGTGCAACGACGTTATTTACATTTTCAATAGATATTTTATAAGCAAGACCCCATACTTCGTCGTTTGGATTCTCAGATGGAAGCAATGTAACAACACGACCAGGCTAAAATTTTAGGCATAAAAACAACTCAAACTTTAAAGTACAGATTAAGAGCAATAGAAAGATATAAGAATTTTTTACAAAAGCAATTATATTTTCATTTTTTAACGCACCTTATCGGGTGTTCCTCTGTGATCTGTACTTTTTTGATAAAATCGTCTCACATACCCCTTAATATAACCAATGATTCTTTTTTCATAAGGAAAATCAACTTTCCATATAAGAGATCCATAACCAAATACCCACATGTTTTGTTTGTTGAAAAGAACCCTTATATATTTGGATCTAGATTTTCTATTTAATTATTCCACTCTATTTTCTTAGAAAGTCTATTAAAAAGAATAAATTATTCAATTTTTGATCTAACCTATTTGACTTCATATGTCAAAAATGTATGATGTATAGATAAAGAGTTTTATATATATGTATATACGCACGAGCAAGAAAACGCAAACTTTTATTATGATCATTGGATACGTATTCAAACTTGATAATCGTGCAAATAAAAGACCATGTCTGTACCTACATAAATGCTCTCCCCACCGCCACATTTTTTCATCATTACTACAGACGCGTACATATGTGTACATAAATTTTTATTTCGTCGACAATGCTCGCGCGCAACAACAATTACGCATTCTTAAATATATATATATATATATATCAGAAAATATATATATATATATAAAAATATATATATATATAGTCAGAAAATTGACTTTACGATATTGTCACATTTTTGCGCGTATAAATGAACTATTTCATATTAAAAATTACGTATTATATAAAGAGTGAATAAAAGAGGAAACGTTTAAGATAAAAGGTAATAATAATACGATGCAATTATGATTAGGATCTATCATTATACGTATTCGGTCGAAAATCATAATTATTTTGAAGAATAATAATTAAATATAAGAGATAAAATAAAATGAGATAATATTTATTATTATATTGAATAATATCTTATGTATATTTATATATATATATATATATATATATACATATTTATTGTAATGTGTATTATCTGGAAAGAAGAAAAAAAAAAAGGAAAAAAAAATTAGAAAGATAATTAACAAGAGGTCGCTCGAAGCTTCAGGACTCTATTCACAGTAATTACAGAGTTATGGTTTATCGCATTTACGTCGATGGAGTCGATCGATCTAACGTCTTTTATAAATTGATCGTAAATGTTTTCTTTTTTTCTTTTTTTCATTCGGTTATACAATCCATTCTTTTCTCTCTCTTTCTCTCTCTTTCCCTCTTTCTCTCTCTCTCTCTCTCTCTCTCTCTATCGTAGAAGCGGCGTGAATCGTCATATGATTTCTGAAATAAAATCAAGTGCACATCGTGTTTCGAAGATGGCTGCGGTACAATGTGAGTCGAAAGATGATGATTCCGAATCGGACTTGTCGAAGTCACCGGTATTCTCTAGCAAAACCGTTGAAGCGATAGAAGAGCATGACAACACCGGACTACCTTTACAATCTTCCTGGACATTTTGGTTGGACAAGTGAGAGGACAATAATTAACTTCCGTTCTTTAAAATATGCATGTATCATTTGTGTGTGTAGCATTTATGGATACGATATTTATTAATCTAAATGTTTCTCCTGATAATTATATTGTTTATTCGTTTTATCTATCGATTGATAATAAAAAAAAAAAAAAAAAAAAAAAAAAAAAAAAAAAAAGAAGAAAAGAAAAAACGTCAAAACAACATATACAAATATAATTTTCACCTACTATTCTTGATGAAAAATTCTATCAATCTTTACATATCATAATTGTGACAATGTTTTATACAAAATCAATATATTTGTCAAATGTTAAATGATCTTATGGATTTTTAATAATTTATTAAAATACAATATGTTTTTCAAAATCATATAAGATCATGTATATCGTTTATTTTTTCATACTTGTAATAGATAATTAAAAAAAAGTGATACTTTGAAAATAATATTTATGTCCCAATGCAATCAATTAATTATCTTTTAAATATTTCAACTTATTTTTTACATTTATTTAATACATCTTCTTTATTATTTACATAATTTAAAAGATCATGTTATTGAACAATATTTGGCTCGAAACATTGATTGATATCGCAATAACATGAAAAAAAAAGTGCAAAAGAAGTTTAAAAAAAAAAAATTGATGAAATTAACAGAGCTATTTCTGGTACAACTGCCGAAGAATATAAAGCCAATTTAAAGAAGATTTATACTGTGAATACTGTACAAAGCTTTTGGGCAGTCTTCAATAACATACCAAATGCTGCTGAGATACAGGTATTGTTTTTTTTTTTTGAACAGGTAAACAAGTTGATTTAGATTGTTATCATAGATCAAAATAATGTAATATGAAAGGTCATTTTTTTTTCTTTTTTTTTTTTTATAAATATCATTACAAATTTTATAAGAAATAATATTTTTGATTTTATTTTGATAAAAAAGCATTAGGTAATATCGTATTCACAGGTTAGATATAGTTACCATCTGATGAGAGATGGTAGATATCCTATATGGGAAGAACCAATCAATCAAAAAGGCGGAACATGGAGATTAAAATGTCATAAGTTTGACACTGTAAGAGATGAAACTCTTCATGGTGTATTTAACTCTTTTATTTTACCAATAATTTTTCAATATTTTCTAGGCAAAAATTTGGCAAGAAATAGTACTTGCTGCAATTGGAGAGCAATTTGCTGAATGCATGGCCGAAGGCGATGAAGTCTGTGGTGTAACTGTCTCTATAAGAGATAGAGAAGATTTGATACAAGTATTTCTATTTTCTTTTCTAATTATACATTAACATATTGGGATATATTTATTTCTTATTGTAAATCATAATATTATAATGTTATTTTCTTTCAGATTTGGAATGTGAATGCTGCCTTGGCACCTAAAGCTACGATTCTACAAAGGGTTCATGTCCTTCTACCAGAAGTAAACTTTCTTACTGAATTTTATAAAGGTAATTTTTTGGAATACAAACATCTGCTTTTTTTTTTTTTTATTATTAAAATAAATATTAATTTTATTAAAAAAACGAATATATAAATATTTCAGCTCATCAATCTCATCATGCGTATGGCCGATGTTAATGGTAAAAAGAAAGAAGAAAAGGAACTATTTGATTAAATATATAATTTTACTTGAAAGAAATATAATGCTAATAATAATAATATTAATAATAATAATAATAATGTAATATGAAATATAATTAGATAAAATTCTATCAAAGTCTTCCATAACTATAAAAGCCAAAACAAAATTACTGAATCTTTTTAACTTTAATATTCATGAATGATATATGCATAAGTAATTTTTAAACGTTGCTTATACACCACATATTGTGTATGTTAAAATTAAATCTAAATGTTATATTCGCTTATTGCACCAGACAATATCAAATATATTTTTATATATCTGCAATTTATCTCATTATGTGTATATATTTATGTTATTTGAG
This sequence comes from Vespa crabro, assembly GCF_910589235.1. NCBI lineage: Eukaryota > Metazoa > Arthropoda > Insecta > Hymenoptera > Vespidae > Vespa > Vespa crabro. The sequence goes on along the minus strand of NC_060955.1, from coordinate 22,445,271 downwards.
AATAATGATTTATGCGGCTCTGTTCTAATGTATAAAGAGGGTACTATTGTCACGAGCTGAACATGAACTATAAATAATTTTTTATTTGACTAATAGAAATTTTTTATATATAGATCCATAAAAAAAGGAATATTTTTATAAACATAAATATTGCTTTTATCCTAAGTTTAATTTTAACGTTATCTTAACAAAATTTCGTTACGTACGAACGTTTCGTTACATTACGAATGTTAATCAATTAATGTGATATTGATAGTCAAAAATGTTATTTCCATTGACGTCAACAACAAAATGTTTCAGAATGAAAACACATTTATATAGGAATTTCGAGATCATTAAATTACATCTAAATCGTTTTTAATGTATTCGTCACGCATTCTTTCGAGATTGATGTCATCGAAGTTTCTTCTACTTTCAAAAAAAAGAAAAAAAAAAAAAAATAAAAAAGAAACGATCGTAACACACGCACATCTCTAATCTTTAATACAATCTACAAATTTATTTATACGTTTTTCTTTATAGAGATTAATGACCTATTAAAAATAATTTTTATCTAATGACTATTTGTAGATCAAATATAAGAAAGAAAGTCATTTTATTAGGGGTTTTCCCTACTACTATAAAATAAAAAAAGAAATAAAAAAGATGAATTCCGTTACACGTTCTCTCTCACTCTCTCTCTCTCTCTCTATCTATCTATCTCTCTATCTATCTATCTCTCTCTTATTATTATTCAATTTATTATTCGGACCAAAACGAGCATGCAGATTTCGATAAATATCCCAAAAGGTATGGATGAGGAAAGTCTGATAGCGGTCGGTTTGGCGCCAGTAGTGAAATTAGCATGTGTTTTATTTATGACACCATTAAAGATTTACTAAGCCTTTAGGTATGTATATGGAAACCGATGACAGATATACCTACAGGATTCATGAACCAACATTAAAATTTGTTCGCATATTGATGATCTCAAATAATATTGATTTATTATTTTCTCGCTGTTAAACGATACAAAAATTATTCTTATGTGTGATAATTATTTATATTTATATTTCTTTCTCATCGAATGAAAAAAAAAATGTGATGTTAAGTAATATACACGATCGGTATTAATATAATAAGTTTTCGAAAAATATATTATCTTATTGTTTGTACAATATGAAAATCTGATAAATTATTAAAGTATTAATGATATGCATACACAAATATATATATATATATATTTAACTATAGATTATTTTGAATGGAAATCGTGTAACAAAAAATATTGTTTCTCTTTTATTTTTCTTATTTATTATTCTAGCGTTATTGAGTCATCCTTGAAATAAGAAAATCCCCAAAAATTTATGAAAGAAATCTACGTGATATCTACACACACACACAGATACATACATTTATGTATATATATTACACATATATGTAGTTCTGTGGTAACGTCATCGAACAGTGACCTGAGGCATTATAAAAATATGATGCTCTCACGGAAGCGTCTCCGGTATTTCAAGGTATGGGAGAAGCCAACATTTTTTGACGTCTGGTATGTTCGACGAAGTCTGCTTTTTCCCCGAACGACAGATAACTGATTAACATACACGCGTCGAAATATTGCAGGTTAAAGTCGTTATCAATTTTAATTTCTATCCATTGCGTATCCGCAAATGTATCATCAAAAGGATTCCGTTTTCTTTCTCGTCTTCTTTTTTTCTTTTTTTAATGACTTATAAATGTCGAAAAAAAAAATAATCAAATCGAAATTACGAATGAGTAAGGTACATGAATATACTTAACATACATACATACATACATACATACATACATACATACATACATACATATGTGCATAAATGTAAATGAAAATGAAATTAAGAATTGTTTACGTTAATTGTTCGTTGTATACAATGAACGACGTGAATATAAAACAACTTTCTTTTACGTACAATATGTGTGTTCACAAAGTATAAGATATATATATATATATAAGAAAATATGTAAATATATTACTTTGTATTAACCGGAATCGGATATATATATATACATATATAACCATTGAGGAAGTGATGACGATAGCAGCGCCAACTGTCGTCTAATGAAAGGAAGCGTTAGCAGCGCCACTGTTGTGTAGTGGGAGGAAGTGAGAGCACCGCGAAACAACACTTGTGGTAGAACATAAAATGAAATGTTTTGAACGATTCGAACGTAGTTCTGTGTCTATTAGCTGATGAGAACGTATGTTACGTGCCGATTAAAAATTAGCTCTCTCTCTCTTTTTCTCGTTTTAATACAAATTACATCTAACGAAAATACAAGTGGAGTTGTGCCTTAAAAAAAAAATATATATATATATATATATATATATATATAGATAATTAATTTCGTGGTACTTCACTTACGACGTTTTTCAAGAATTTCGAAAGATATATACACATATTAATCCTTAAGCGAGGTGTATATATATATATATATATACACACACGCATTCGTATATATCATATTATATTATTAAAAAAAAAGAAAACGAGATGAGGAGTCTAATCTTTACCACCATTTTTCTCATTTCTTTTGTGACAATGCGAGTCATTGGATCAGCTATACCTATGTGGGAATTTCTTTCGAGAGAGGAAAAAGTAAGTAAGATAATGTTTGAAATATATGAACGTGTTTAATCCGGATTATCAAGTATATATATATGTTTTATGATTTATTACACTGAATAAAACAAATAACTTTTTGTGAGATAAGAAGGTATGATTTTGTAAATATTCGAATGAATTTATTTAAATTATCTTATGCTTTCACTGAACGTGATCGAGAATATTTTTTTCTTGTTTCATTCTCGATAAATGTAATTTTTTATAAATAATTATTGAAATATTTATATATATATATATATTATATATATATATATATTATATATATATATATATTATATATATATATATATATTATAAATATATATATGTATATATTTTTTTGTATTATATCGACAAAAGTATGCGATGTGTGCTACGTGATTAACGTTTTCCAGTCGAAGTTCAAGATCATACACTCGACCTAGTACTAAATATCTTTCTATTATACACACACACATACATAAACACAAATCCTTGTATAATCAACATCAATCTTAATGTCGACCTTCCTTGTATTTTCTTTAGATTTGAAGGTCTAATTTTTCATTGACCATTCATATAAATACCACATATATATATATACATATATATATATATATATATATATATATATATACACTATAATTATATATAACTATAATATATTACAATATATATGTATATGTATATACTATAATTTTCAATAGATTTTATATTAGGTAAATGTAAAAGAACAATAAGTTATATACCTGCATTATCATTGTCTTTCCGCGCTAATTATTTTCTATTCGATTCGATTGTCGCGCTCATCCCCGCTTTCTCCCAATTTCCGGAATTATCGAAGAGACAAATTAAATTCCCTAATGTGTGATATAAGACGCTGCTGGAAATATAAAAAAACACGTTCGATAATCACATTCCTTTTCGTTTCTCGTTCCCCTCTCCCTCCTGCAAATTAAAAATTTGTCTTTTGTTTTTTAAATATTTGATAATTAATTTTTCATATTAATTACAGATAAACCGTTTGTACAGAATGTTTAGTCAACAAGCGACACAATTTTGTGCTGATTCATCGAGACCGGATTGTAATAAGAATTTCTTAATTACCGGTTTACGAAATCTTGTTAATATGGACGATAATGTTCTCGATAGATTGGATCCATATCAACGTGGTGCTAGAGAAATAAGTAAGCATATATATAATTTATATATATATATAATTTTGTATAATTATATGTATATATATATATATATATATAATTTTTAATTTATCATCTTAATTGTACTGATTTAAGTTTATTGATTCACAGTTTGGCGAACTTTAATAGGAACAAATAAATTCTCGTCCAGGACTAATAAAGATGATATCAAAGGAAATTATTTTCCTACAAATGGACTTACGATAGGTATGAGAAAAGAAAAGAATTAAAACAAAAAAAAAAAAAAAAGAATTTGCAATATACGATCATTGAATTTTTTTTCTTAATACATTCGTAACCATATTCGAGAGATTTATTGGATGCTGTTTGTGAATTAAACGGGGTCACTTTTCTCGAAAGTAGAAAAGAGAACTCTCATCGAACGTACAACGTAGCTTTCACATTTTCTCTGTGCTCCATATCCTTCTAGAAACCCATAGCCCCGCAAGGGGAGGAGGAGGAGAAGGAGGAGTTGGAGGAGTTACTGTTAATTTATATTGTCAAACGAATATTATATTCTGACGTGACAATTGCTTTGTATCTCATGATCATCTTCGTTCTGTTTTTTTTCTTCTCTTTGATAGAAAAAATCATTACGAATAAAAAGATTATAGACCGGGTCAAAAGTTCCTAAGCTAGTAGTTTTAAAGTTTTATCTGAAGGGAAAAAAAAAAAAAAAAAAAAAAATCAAGAAAGAAATTATTGATCTCTTTCGTGTAATTTACTCGCCACTATTTTGCTTATGCCATTCATTATCGCATTCGAATAATCTCATTGATAATGCGACGAGAAAATTTTATCTTTTCGCTATTTGAATTTATTTTTTCTTCACATAAACGTTCACAGGCATGATCATACAAAATTGTTGATAATAATAAACAAAAAGTAATTATATAATAGAAAAAAAATTCAAGAATTAATTCTAAATAGTTTCGAAAGAGTAATTGATTTAAAAAAAATTATCTATATGAACTTTTGATCCTTATTATTCTACATTGATATATTTTCCTATTCTAATGAAAAATTTTTAAGTATAAAAAAAGAAAGATTGCTTGCGTATGTGTGTGTGTGTGTGTGTGTGTGTGTGTGTGTGTGTGTGTGTGTGTGTATGCATACGTGTGAAAAATATTAAAGTCATTCTATATCTAATTTGTTCAATATATTTACAGGAAATGATGATAGCGAGACGAATAGTATTACAGAGGAAAGCGTGTCAACGAATGATTACATTCATGTTGGTCCATATTTGATCGGACCAATGGTAACACGTGTTTATCCGGATGGACGTCCAGTTCCAGATGATAGAATGAGACTTCGGCCTAGAGACGATGATATCGATGAATTTAAATACACCATGCCATTATTAACATCTATAAGTGATATCGAGGGAAATTTTGATAGATCATCTTACAGAAATAAACGTTTCAATAATGATAGAAAAGATATGCCATTGATAAGTGAACTAGGCCGAAGGAAGGAAACGACTAACGAAGGACATCGTGAAGGTTCACCGAGATACATAACACTTAGGCGAATATCGATCGAAGATCATGACGTAGATTATCATTGAACGAGTATCCACAAGGTTTTCTTTTGAAAGTACTAAACAAAAAACAAATACAACTCGCATTTCTTTTTCTATGTGCGAGGAGAGATCGCTTCGTTCGCGTTAGAGAAAGAAAAAGAAAGGGAAAGAGAGAGAGAAAGAGAGAAAGGAAGAGTGAGAGAGAGAGAGAGAGAGAGAGAGAGAGAGAGAGAGAGAGAGAGAGAGAGAGAGAACGCGAAGACTGATTGATCGATTATAGAATTTTTAGAAATTATGATGTATCTGTATGAATGAATATGAAAAGGAAGGAAAGATCATGAATAATGAAAAAAATCAAAGTGGTAGTTGATACATTGTTAAAATGACCATTAAGTCCCACCGTTTATCAATGAATTTTATTTAACTTTTCTGATTGTTCATTTTGATTTTTCTTTTTCTTTATTACTTAACAATATATTTTGATTATTACATTACAAATATAATGTACACAACGCAACGTATTGACTATAAAATATTGATTAAATAAATAGACATATTCGATGATGATAATTAAAATCATCGAAATTTATTCAATCTACCATATGTATATGTATATATATAAATATATATATATATGTACTGCATGATGAAATGACGATCATCATGAAAAATTTTATACGAGTGTGTACATAGAAACGTTCTATTTATACGTATATATTTATAATATGTAAATAGAAAATATGTAAGAATAATATGTAAATAGAAGGTATATTAATACTTGTGTTTTCTTTTTTTTTTTTTTTTTTTTTTATTTATTTTATTTTTAATTATCACATAATTTTAATTGCATAGACAATTTTGTTTAGTTCACCTTTATAATGAAATCTTGTCCAGCAAAATTGATCAAGAATTATGTTTGGACGTCGTTATTCATCATAAATGCTGCGTGATTTTTTTACGTGAAAAGAAGATTTTTTATAGCGAGCGCCCTTTGAACTTTACGGCAAAAAAAGAAAAATTCATATTCCTATCATCGATTTTTATATGAACATTTGAATAGTATATATTTTAGAAATATAACATGATTGCTACATCGTTTAATGCGTAAACCGATGCGTAGATCTTCTGATTTATTACAAATGCAACAAAATGCATTTCGCAATGTTCACACGGAGGAATTATATTAACTCATTCAAACAATTTAAAGAGCTTCCGATGATGATCCTATGGTAAAAATAAGAAAATATATATTTCTATGTTTATAAAAAAATATTGTTATAAGAAAAATATTTTTTCTAAAATTTAACAGTATTTTCTTTTATATTGTATATATTAAAAATATTAAAATATTATAAAAAACGTTTAGTATAATAGCAAGCATTTAGATACGTTATTTAGTATAAAGATATATATTAAAATAGTAGATTCAAAACAGGATGGATTGCGTTCGTAATTTTTTTTTTTTTTACTTTATTGATATAAACGAACATAATGAACTAATTTATTCTTCTTGTATATATATATATATATATTATTTTTACAAAAATCAAAACATGAACTCATTACCATATTATCTATGAAGTAAAATTCTGAACATTATTTCCTTGTGATTTCATTATTATCATTATATTATTATATATTTATTTAATTATATTATTATTATTATTACTAGTAATAATAATATATAATATTGAAATATTATATAAATTATGTACATCCTACATGATATATGATTATCTAAACAGTATAAATGTATACGGAGTAGAATAAATAAATATATAAATAATAATATATTCGTTTAAATATTAAAAAAATCGTAACGCGCGAGAAACTTAAAATAATTTTAATTTAAAATTCTAATACTTTAAATTTTTATTAAGGAGTTGTTAGAATTGCAAAATATAAACATAAATTGCATATTTCAATGTATTTTCAAAGTCCTTTCAATTTAATTCTGATTAAACATTAAATTTCTAACATTTTACATTGTTAATAATACTTCAAAGATTGTAGTTCATATTTTACCCGTACCTGTCGCTAAAGTCGCTTATGCTACGAGCGAAAAATCATAAACAGTTTTAAAGTTAAAGAGTTTGTTTCATATTAGTACCGCTAGGGGAATAGTTTGGACATATGAAATAGTGGTGCGTCTTCTTTTTCCAAATCTCATTGTTAATTCGTCAGTCATATTTGATTCATTTCAAATGATTCCAAGACTTAACCTATAAATAGTAGAAAAATTAATTAATTATAAACATTTTAAAAAGAAAGTGTATAATTTTATTATATCAATGGAAACGGTGCCGAAAGATTTACGTGGTCTAAGAGCATGTTTAGTATGCTCGTTGATTAAGGTATATATATATATATATTTTTATGAAATAATTTTCCGAACATAAAAACAAATTTATATTTTATTTATATGTAATATTTTTTTCTATTTAATTGTCGTAGACTTTCGATCAGTTCGAATTTGATGGCTGTGACAATTGCGATGAATTTCTACGTATGAAAAATAATAAAGACAATGTTTTTGATTGTACGAGTTCTAATTTCGATGGGTAAATCTTTTTTACTTTTTAACGTTTATAATATAAATAAAACTTTTGATTTGTGACATTCATAAAAATATTCCTTTTTGAATTATAAATTATTTCATAATTATTTCGTTTTTCTATTATTCAGCATGATTGCAGCAATGAGTCCAGAAGATAGTTGGGTATGCAAATGGCAAAGAATTAGTAAGTAATTGAATATTATCAAAAATAGATATTTTAAATTTTACATAAATATTTGAAAAGATTTGCATGTTTCATTTCTCGTATTAAACTTAATATGTTTTTTTTTTTTTTTTCAGATCGTTTTTGTAAAGGAGTTTATGCGATATCGGTATCGGGTCGCCTTCCAGCAGGTGTTATAAGAGAAATGAAAAGTAGAGGTATAGTTTATAGACCAAGAGATACAAGTCAAAGATAAATATATATTCCAATAATAAATATTTATTATATTTATAATTTTCCTACTGATTTCTATAACTATTTAACATGACCATAAATATATGTATATATATATATATATTTTATAAATGTAATTGTGATTAAAGAATACTTATATACAATACAGAATAGTATAATAGACAGAGTGTGCCTTTAACTCGATCTATTTGAAATATTTTTGTTATTTAGCTAATAATAAAATTAGATGTATCATACAAAAGATGTATGGTTGCATCATTTTTATTTTTCCAACTTGAATACTGTATTTTCTTCTGATTAAACTGTACAATGTAACTCGAAATATAACTTTATTTAAGTTAGTGTCAAATGTGATTATTAGTTGAACATATGTTTGTAAAGGAATAGAATGTGGGATATTGTATCGCAGGCAATTGATTGTTTACACAATTCAGCCATAAATTTGCACAGGTTACGTGATAATTATTTTCATTATAAATTACTTTGTCGCTGGTAATGACAGTTAAACAGAGCGCACAAGAAATGCATTCACCTTGATGCAAAGGCCAAGTTGGTAGTTCTGTTACGATCTACAATAATATGGAAAATACAGTTGGATTAATAAACGTAGTTAGATAATTATGTTATAAAAAATGTATAAAGGATAATAGAAAATTTGTTATATGAAATGTGTGTATATATGTATGTATATATATTTTCTTACTGGTATATTAGCATAAAAGGGTTCCATTTCTGCCCAAATTCTATCGATATCCATAAGAAGATCATCAAATCCGATAATATTTATATCCATTTCCTTATATGAAAAATTGACTCGTCTACAAACTGCTGCAACTTCAGCTAAATCTAATAAATACAAAGAAAAATTTTGTATTCTAAAGTATTACATTTTATATATTCACTTATAGGAGATTAATGAAATTACTTACTACAAAGAAAATTGTATCCTTGTGCGGAATTTAATACTTCATTTAATATAACTTCGGATGTTATATTAGTGAATATATTAGCTGCGATTTGTAATAATGATATACAACTTTCCATATATTGTTTCCACTCCCAATAAACTGTCTGTAAAGTATTATTTTTAGCATTTTTATATATGTATTTTATTTTTCTATTCATATTTTGATATTGTCATACCTGCTGTGTTATTTGTATTATTTGATCTTCTTCTGAATTTGTAGGTAAAAAGGATTTTAGATCTAAGCTAGGTACAGAACCTGATCTTGTTATTGTCCGATCAGATATTCCATTCATCAATTCTATACTATTAAGAGATATAGCATCTTCCATTTGAATAAGTTTACCTAAAGGCAATTTTATGTAATTAAATTTTTGTATAATTATTTATCGAAAATATTTTATATATATATATATTTTATACATTGCATTAATTATGTTAACTCTATTTTCCTTTTATTTATATTTTACAAATATAATAATGATAAAATTACTTTGGCAAGAATAGTCAAAATTATCCCACATTTTCATTTAGAAAAGACTTCAATAATAAAAACTGTATAATAAAATATTTAAATATATATTGTTATCATACCTGGTTCAATTTTAGGTTCAAATTTTTCATTAATTCTTTGTTCTTCAATATTGTCTCCAAATTTGACATTGTTCAAAGATTGAGATATATCTTGTATAATGTCAATACCTGCTGTATTATTATCATCAGTGTTATTAAAAGACTTTGTTTCAAAACTTGTTATTGTATCTCTGAAGTATTCAGGATTGGAATTATCCAAAATAGAATTAGCGTCAGTAATTGTTTGTTCGGCAGAAACAAATTCTCCAAATTCATCATTTGATGCAATATTGTCAACAGAGTTTGTTTTATTTGTTACAGATGTTTCATTTACTAATGCACGTAATGCACTGTATTTATCTTCAGTAGATTGTAAATTCATTAAATCTCGTTGATCAGATTTTACTTCTTTAATACCAGCCTGCAGAAAAAAATCATTGTTTTGAATGTTTTTGTATATTATCATATAATTTCTACATTTCTTATATATTTTACTAATTGTTAATATACATACCTTATCAGTAGATTCTAATTTACACATTATAGATTTATTACCAGATAATTGTATATTTTCTAATATATTAGCTTTCAGATCTCTTATAGTTTCACCATTGTCCTTTGATAAATCATTATTTCTTATAATAGTATCTTTTAATATTACAGTTTTCGATTGATTTTTTATCGCACATTTAGGAAATAATTCTGATAAACGTTCTAATGATAAATTTTGAGAGACAGGATTTAAAGATGATAAAGAAGTATGCGTTTGCATATGAAAGTTCATAGTTTTAGAATTTGTATTATTTCTTTTAGGTTTTTCAACTGGTTTCTTAACACCTAAGTTATGATTTGCAAGTCTACTTCCAATTGCAGAGCCTTGTCTCATATCCCAATTCGACATGCTAGGTGTATTATTGACAATAGGAGCACTTTGAAATTCAGAAAAATCATCATTATTATCTAACGTACATATATTACTTTTCATTTCTGAACGAATTTTAGTATATTTGGAATAATCTCGAGGGCATGGATTTGATGAATTAGAACTTATCATTAGAGTGGAACATGTCTCATTGTCTAAATATGGTGTCTTATCTAATACATTTGATACTGGTAAATTGGAATCAAATGTTAATTGGCCAGTTTTATTTATTTTTCCTTTAACTTCAGACGTATATTTTTCTTCAAAATTCATTGATTTATTATTAGATTCCTCCTTTTTATTAGCTTGATATTTTGATGAGGCATTAACATACATTGTAGATTGAACATTTAATACACATTCTATATTTAAATATGGAATTGGCGGAAATGGAAGTAAATGTAATATATCTAAGCTATTAAACGTATAAGATGCTTGTGCGGCAGCAACAAGAGCAAGTACGATATAAAGTTCTTGTTCTGTAAGTTGTCCGGCATATTTTTGATTAGCCAAATTCCATATATGACCTAGAACCTCCATTGAGAGTTGGCTCGTAAGTAATAATGGAAAAACTTTATTAGTGTCGACTAAAACTTCAGTCTGCAATCCATTAGATTTAATTCTATCTTCTCTTACTGCTTCCCATACAATTTTATATATCGGTGGTAAAGTAGCGGAATTAGCCCACAACCAAGTTGGTAGCTGATTTAATCTTTTATCCATGTGACTTTTATTCATCTTGTTATAGAAATTTTAACTTTGATAAATATTTTCATTAATCCAACTTGTCAATAAAACACAATCTTCTTTGTATAAACATTTCGTGTGTTAAAAATTATATTATTGTTTTATACATTTAATATAATAAATAAAAGATATAGCAACGCGTTAAATTCCATTAGATATTTCCAATAAAATATTATAGATTTTCATGAATATTTCGTTGAACTACATACATATATCACATTTCTTTACTCAACACAGATGGCTCGCCCTTTTTTAAGATCACTAAAGTAGTACACAAATTCAAGAATTATTATTCATTGTATTATATAAACAATAAATATCATATAAATAAAAAAAATATTTTGCAACCTTATCATATTTAATGCTTCTCAAAAACAAATTATTTTCTCTTTAAATTATATTAAAGAACTGTTGATATACATAACTATAAAGAAATACAAACTAGATGCGCGCATACTCGTACTGTACTTCCGAGTACAGCGCTTAAACGTTTTACTGACGTCATATTTTCAATTGAGAAAATAATTGTTATGTAGATTGACACGCGGTAATGAATGATGACGACAATGATAAATAATTCCATCTTTCATTAAATTAAATTTTATAATTATTAGAACTGATATGCGTGTTCAAATATTTGTTGTTAGATAAAAAATTATACCCAGGAGCGTAATAAATTATCGATCATTAGAAACAACATTAATTTTAATAGTTACGCAAATGTTTAATAAGATAATAATAAGTAAATTATTGTAAAAGTATATATTTTCAGAAAGATTTTTTTTATATCAAATGTTCCATATGAAATATATAAAAAGTACGTAAGGGCTTAAAGTAGAAAATTATCGTATGCGTATTCTTTTGTAATTATCATAATTGTAATTATAATAATTATAATAGCTATAATAATTATAATAATTATAATAATTATAATAATTATATTGCATATAATTACGAAAAAAAAAAAAAAAAAAAAGAAAGAAAAAAACCAGAAAAGAAAAAAACATTAAATATGATATGTTAGATACATAGTATTACTTAGAATTAATCCGAATACAAAATATTTCTTGAACGTAGAATAATGGATGACATGCGCATAAAATAACATAGCTTGACGTATAACGCCACCATACGTTGAAATTCGGTAATAATCGTGTAATAACGGCAACGCTATAGAAAACGTGGAGTGTTATTCGCGCTTTAATTTAGGGATTGACCGTTGAATTTTAGTTTATGTGAGTTGTTTATGATATAGACAGAGTTGACGATATTCTAAGTGATTTCTATGCAATAAATTGGATCAAGTTTGAAACGTGAGTTCTGAAGAATGTATTTGCGTCAGAAGCTATTCGATCAATAATTTGCGTTTGCTTTATTCTAACCTATCGTTTGTCCTCTGTTCTTCACATTATATGTTATTTCTTTTTATATCACTTTTTTTACTATTTAATAGTTGCAATTATTATTTCCATAACAATTTCATTTATTGACTTTATAGGTTAAGTATAAATCTATAGAAAAGTAAATCTCTAAATATTTTCTCTTTTTTCTTTTTCTTTCTTTTTTTTTTCCTTTTTTTTTTTTTCAAGATATATAGCATATTTTTGATTAATGGAATCTCTATTCGTGACACACATAACTTTAATATTGAATAGAGTTCAATGAGGAGAACATTTTAATAATATTTATTGATAATATTCAAATGCTAATATAATTGTATAAATTATAATCGGAAAATGTAGAATTTTTGTTGATGATAAAATCGAATATTTAAGAAAACCAAAAATTAAAAAGAAAAAAAGATAAAAAAGAAAATAAATTAAATCTTTAAAATAATTAATCATTGATATTTACTTTTAATCACTGATATATTACATAATAGATAGATGATAAAAGATTTTTATTACTTAGAACTTGCAGTTATTACATAAAATGTATAATGGTATTGGTCTTCAAACACCCCGTGGATCTGGAACCAATGGACATGTTCAAAGAAACTGGGCTATTATACGCAAAACAAAGGATAAAGTTAATTATAAAACTGATGAAGGAAAGATAGAACAAATAAATAAACAACCTAATAAGGAGATTCTTGATCATGTCAGAAAGCGAAAAGTTGAAGTTAAATGTGCCGAATTAGCAGACATTTTGGAAGAACAAGGGTAGATATATTTTTATGCTCTTTGTTATTATACTTATTTCTTATTTATTTATATTCATATATATTAATCCATATGATACTATTGATGAAATGAAATTAATAAAAAAATTTTGCTTTATATAATAATTTTTAATACTATAGTTTTATGTGGTTTAAAAAAAAAAAAAAAAAAAAAAAAAAAGAAAAAAGTAATAAGAAAACCTATATAGTACTTTGTTGCTATTTTGCAATTTTTTAATTTAATTCTTTGTATTTACAAATATCATTGAGTTAAAATTTTGCCTATAAATGTCAGATGTTATATTAATTAAGAATTTAATATATACTTACAATTGGCAGAATAAATTTAATTATCGTTATAAAATTCGTTCTTACAGATTTACAACCGAGGAAGTAACAAAGAAAGTGGAATCTTATCGTTCAATGTTAATGGGTACAGAAATGAAGACGAGTGCACCACGTGATGAATTTGGCCGCATAAAGTAAAGTTTATTATTATATATATTTTTTTTACTATTCCAATTATTTTTTGTTAACTACTTGAAAAAGTTCGTCATAGTTTTGAATGGTAACTTTATAAGAATTGCATGAACATATTCACGATTGCTCAACATAACTTTTGAAAGGTTTCTTTCCAAGGCCTATCGTCATATGAATATACTTCATTATAGAATTCACATCTGATTCATTTCTCTGTCACAAGATATTATTGCAATTGGATTACAATTGCATTATTCATATAAATATCAATTATATTAATGCAGAATTAATATATACTTTTTAAGAAAATCTATAATCAATGAATCATATAAAAATTCATAATAAATTACAATGAATCATTTATAAATTTTATGTGAAAATAAGAAAGATATTTATTCGATTATTTGTTAATGAAAATTTACTGTGATACAATTTTGTAGAATAATTAATAGAATAGTATTTGGATTTGATAAGATATTTGATCAAGAGTAGGAAACTTTCTCTTTCTCTTTTTCTCTCTTTCTCTCTCTCTCTCTCTCTCTCTCTCTCTCCCTCTCTGTTATGCAAGTAATAATAGATTAATTAATTAGTTAAAATTGAAAGATTGTCAAAGGGTGTATACACCCACCCATTCTTCCTTCCTTCCTCGGTTAGGTCATATCGACCTACCCTATAGCGCCGGCGCTAATAACGAGAAGGAAGGGGGAGATGAGAGAGATGGGTGGTGTAGAGAAGACGGTAGTTGGAGGGATGCGCGAGAGACGACGGTACACGAGTTTATTCTAGCATCATTCGACGAATGCTATCTCAGTGCAAGAATGGACCGCGACGATGCGACGCTATGCGTCAAGAAATATCCACAAAACCATCGTAGAAACATCGAACATTGAAAGGATCAAAAAACAAAGACAGAAAGAAAAATAAACATAATGTAATCGCGAAATTAACGTAAAATCACAAAAGTCTTCCATTACCATATACATATATATATATATTGTCGACGTATATCTATATATCTCTCTCTATATATATATATATAGATACATATACATACATACATATACATATACATATATAAATATACTTATGTACACATTAGATATTAAGTGTTAAGATTGTGTTGGGAAGTGTAACGTTAGATTTCTAACATACGTGCCAACGAAAGTGATATTTCAAATGTGAACAGAAACATCTCTTCAAAATCGTATATATGAAAAGGAAATAAGTAAATAAATAAAAAAAATATATATATATATATATAAAAAACAAAAAAAAATTTTTTTCAAGAAAATTCGTTCTTGAAGAAAATTAAAATAACCAGTGGGGAAGAATACAATAATCAACATATATCGTTATCTGAGAATGATTTTCATTGGATAAAAAGGAAGAGAAGTATATTTCAAAGAGAATTTGAAAATAAAGAAAATATATGAAGAAGAGGAGAGAATACAATACGTCGATATATGAACATATAGATGATGATGATGATGATGATAATGAATAATCTCAATGTTCCAGATATCCGAAAATAAAGGATACGACAATAGCTAGCGTGCCTGATCCAAAGTCTTCCTTATTATTTAAGCGGATGATCTCGATGATCAAATGTTCACATGTATGCGTATAATTAAAACGTATACATATTTATATATTATATATATATATATAATATATATAATATATATATATATACATGAACCAATGTATATCTATAAAATATTCTTATAAGATTGTATGTATAATAGACATACATATACACACATATATATATATATATATATATATATATATATATATACATATATAAAGAAAAGAAATATGTACTGTATGAGAATCATTATGAATAACAATAATGTTAAAAGGAAGAAATATATATGAGGAAAAATAAGATAGCAAAGATACAAAAATTATCAATTGAGAAAAATACGTGATATCATACAAAAATATATATATATATATCATTGGAAGAATAAAAGAAACATAAATGAGCATTACACATACTAACGTTTCCGGCATTCTCACCAAATAATTGTTCTACCCAACGAAAGCAAGAAGATTTCGTATACAAAAGGCTTTCTTAGAACTCTGTGTGTTGTGTGATGTGTGTGCGTGTATGCGTGCGCGCGCGCGCGCGCGTATGTAAAGGATGAGTACAATAAAGGAAGGAAAAGCATTACGTTCGCTATCCTATTCACAGTCTTGTTACTCGTCTGAACTATTGCAAATGCCTTTCACATCAAGGTGGGATTTATTTCAATGTGTGCTACAATCGTGTCTTCTTCATCATCTTCATCATCTTGATTATCTTAAAGATGCGAATGAGAGCGCATATTCCTTTTTTTCTTCTTTCTTTTTTTTTCTTTTTTTAATTTTGATCTTCTAAAATTGAGATTATATTATCGAAGATCAATTGTTTTCAACGAATTGAAAAGACGAATTTAAAGAATCCATGTGTGTTGAACACAAATATATAAATATTAAGAAAAAGAAAAAAAAAAGAAAAGTACAAAAACCTTTCAAAGAAGAAATGAAGAATTGAGAAAAAAATCATCATCTAAGGACTTGAACGAGAAAGTTATTTCCATTTTTATTTTTTTTATTTTTTTTTTATTTTTTATTTTTTATTTTTTTTTGTTATTTTTAAATTATAATCACTTAAAATTGAGATTGGTATAATCGAAGATCAATTATTTTCGACGAATTGAAAGGATGAATTTGAAGAGTCCATGTGCATTGAATATAAACATATAAATATTTAACAAAAAAGGAGGGATAGAAATTTTTCAAAGAAGAAATGAAGAAATAAAAATAATTATTTCAAAAGCACCATCGTCGCTACTGCTAGTCGTTCGAGAAAATTTGTTATATTTTATTTATTTTTTTTTTTTCATTTTTTTTTATTTATTTATTATCTTTTTTTTTTTTTTTTATTTTTTTTTTTTATAAAAATCGAAGGGAATGACTATGTCCACGACAACACCAACACCAACGCCAACGCAGAAGGTAGCTCGAGGAAGAGGGCCGGCAGATGGTCGTGCTTTTTTCGAAACGTTATGGCGTGGTAATTTTTTCCTCGATCGACAGAAAGTTTTCAAACGCGGTCGTAAACGTAAACTGCAACAAGCTTTAAACGAGAAGAAACGTGCCCAATTACAAATGCGACAACATTGTTGTTGTTGTCAACGTATACAGCTTCATCTTCTTGCCGGACGAGGAAACAATGTTCGCTCTGTTGTTAGGTAAACTTGTAGCGGTCGTGTTCCATTGTTTTCGTTTATCATCATATTTATTATCATTATCATTATTATTAGCATTATTATTATTATTACTATTATTATTATTATTATTATTATTAGTATTTATTAATATTTATTAGAATGATAGAATTATTGACCATTTTTCTTGTCTTTTCTTTTTTTTTTTCCCCTACATAATGTTCTAAATCTAAAATAAAGATTGTAATGCAATCTTTTCTTTTTCTTTTTCTTTTTTTTTTTCTTTTCGCTTTAAAATCTTAATATTTTTAAAATAATTAATGTATAAAATTTGTGAGAAAAGAAAAACAAAAAAGAAAGAAACAAAAGGAAAGAAATAATATTCGATTGAAATATTTGATTTGATGAGAAAAAAATAAAAAGAGAATCATCGATCAATAAAAATTATTTTGCAATTTTTTATATTATGTATATAATATCAAAAATTGTGCGTGCATGTATATATATATATATATATATATGTTTGTGTGTGTGTGTGTGTGTGTTTAATACTAGTAAATATTAGTGTAAATATTAGTATTTTTGTATTCGCATACGAATAAAAACTATTTCGACTTTTGAGATAAATTTTGATAATTAGAAAAAAGGAGAAAGAAAAAAAATTATATATAAAAATTTCAAACATGAAATTCAAGAGTTCAAGAGGAAAAGATGAAAAAGATTGAAAAGAAGAAGAAAAAATAATTGTTTCTCTTTCGTCAACTCTAATTTCGAATTTGTACGTATGTGTATACATATATATATATATATATATATATATATATATATATATATATATATATATATATATATGTAATGAACGAATGGTGTGCGAAAGGGGATGGCGGAAAAAGTATCACCAGCTGGATTGTATTGATCCGTAGTCGAGCGAGTTGGCACAGGGGTGGCTCGCGAACGCTGCCCCTTTCTCCTCTCGCACCCCCAGCATCCCCACTCCCCTCTCTCGTCTCGCACCCCTGCATCCCCACTTCCCTCTTTCGTCTCGCACCCCTGCATCCCCATTCCCTTCTCTCGTCTCGCACCCCTGCATCCCCACTCCCCTCTTTCGTCTCGGACTTCCTTCATCCCCACTCCTACTCCCACTCCGATCTAGTCGTTCGAAGCTTTTCATTCCTCGCGAAGAAGAGAGACTGCACGGTGGTTCCTCGGCGTGTTCTACGCGCTCTCTCTCTCTCTCTCTCTCTCCCCCCTTATGTTATGTCACTTTTCCTCTTCCTCCTCCTCCTCCTCATTCTCTTCCTCTTTTTCCATCGCCACTACTTCTTTCTGCCTTTGCCACCAGTAACTTTAGTTATTGTTACCCATCGTCATCATTGGAATCTCTTTAATATCCAATTGTTTCATTTGAACCCACCTCTACCCTCTCTCTCTCTTTCTCGTTTTCTTTGATTTTTTCCATTTGAATAAATCGCCAGTGAATATTTCAATTAAAAATAATAATAATTATAATAATAATAATAATAATAATAATAAAAGGAAATAGTTTATCAACGATGACTGTAAAAATTTCATCGCGGTAGGTCAATCCTTTATATTTAAGATCATGTCAGCCATTGTTGCTGCTCTTGTTGTTGTTTCTATTTTGTCTATTGCCTTTTTTCCTCCCACCTATTTTTCTTTTTTAATCATTATGATCGAAGTATCGATATCGACAAATATTGACATTATTATTACTTCTTTTCTTTCCCCTCCTTTTTAATCTTAATAATTATTGTTTAATGAGAAAAAAATCTTATCACAAACATTGAAATTTCAGTGTTCGAGAAACACATCAGATAGCCGAGGCACAACAAGAAAAAAATGCTAAATTGCGGGAAGCCTTTGGAATATCAGAATTCTTCGTGGAAGGAAGTAGCCTAGATCCGGAAAGGCGGGCACGAGAAGCCGAGGCAAGAGCGGCGGCGAACAAGGTTTATGAATTAGTTCGCACTCCGAGCCCTGCTCCGGATACTACCTCTGCTCCGGAAAAGAAGAATAAGAGAAAACGTTCTGGTAGCACGTCCAAGAAGAAAAAGGGAAAGAAGCATAAAAAAGAAAGGTATAAAATAATGAACTGTGCAGAGGTCAATGGAGACTGGACTCGGATTTTTGCTATGTTTTATAATTAGATATGTACATACATATCTATACATGTTATGTGTGTCTATATATATATATATATATACATATACATGTGCGTATATACATATTATATATACATATATGCATGTGAGGGAACAGAAAAATAGAGAGAGAGAGAGAGAGAGAGAGAAAAGGAGTGAAAGAGTATATCTGTTCATATATGTTTATATATATATATATGTATGTATATATATATATACACACACACATGCAAATAAATTTATTGGATTATATATTGAAACTATGCCGTCGTTAATTAATCGTAACGAAAAATATAAAAAAAGCTTTTGATCTTTGTAATATCAACGCGATGGCATATACGAGTCGAGGCTCCAAGACTGCACAATCCATCTTCCTGTAGTTCCCCATTTTTCCTTAATTAATTATTCATTTATCGCAATTCCACTCGTTCATTTGCTTATTACACGTCTACTTATCGGATACTGAATCATTACTCGCCTACTATTTCATGCCCCATACAACTTTCTCTGTTTCAAACAGAACTAAGGAGGACTGAATGCCTATCTAGTAGGCTTAGTAGGTAAGTATGGACGTCGCGTACATTTACAGAACCAAAAAAAAAAAAAAAAGCAAAGAAAAGAAAAGAAAAAAAAATATTTCAATAGATAATATGCCGTTTACCGCGAAATAAATTGTTAAATTTATTATATTTTCATTGAGTATTTAGGTCCTTTATAAATGTAGGCGCGATTAACTATTATTAATATTTCCATTTATTGCAATTTTTCTTAGAGGTAAATGTTTGTTGCATTTTCTTTATTCATGTTTTCCAATCAATAACAATATCTTCTCTTATCGTTCATTGATCTCAATTAATGATGATCAAAATAATATCATTCAAATATCATTGGCAAACATTTACCTGGCGTACAACACTAAGCACAGGTTTAATATAACGCACATTATGTTGCGTACATTCATGCATTTCTATCTTTGTTGTTGTTATCGATAAAGCTTGTTGTTAATGTCATCTCTCTATTTTTTTCTGACAAGTCCGTCCCTATCGATGGTTATCAAGGTAATGCTAATCCCATATTATATCAATACTCCTCATACTTTGTATACTTGTCTTTTGTAACTTTTTGAAAGATTTAGTTTTCTATAAAGAGGAGAAGAATTTCAAATTTGTAATTATTTATAGCTTTTTTTAAATGTTTTAAAAGAAGCAATGAAAAAACTAAATCTTTCAAAATAAAAAATACAAAAAAAAAAAAAAAAAAAAAGAAAAAAGATACTTATGTAGTCAATTCGTTAGCTATAGCCGGAACATTGTGACTTTCACCTGTGCATTTATCGTTGTTTTACGTCTTTTATTTGTTTTTCACTTGGAATTGCAGTGATATATTAATCTTTGCTGAAATAATTTATGAAAGATATTATTATACACTGCACTACCAAAGTTACGTAAGTTCGATTTTATTTTTCAATTTGGGACTATAACTCAATACTCAAAGAATTTTCTGTGTGAAATTTTATTGGCAATTGTTCTCTCGATTATTAAAACAAAGCTATTCGCTGTTACATATGGTTAAAAGCATTAAGCGTGAGATAGCTTATGCAGTTAAAATGAAATACTCGTTTGACACACAAGTATATATATACTACAAAGGCTTTCTTTATTGTCAGCACAAGGTATGCACTTGTCGACAGGAAGACGCCCACTGCAAGAATTAATAAATATAAATATCATTTTTAAAAATTCATAACAATTATCTTTGGAGAATCTTTAGTCTAATGCAATACGAATTTCATAGGTCCGAATCTCCAAGGACGTCCAAGAAGAAAGAAAAAGCTAAGAAAAAGAAAAAGGAGAAAAAGCACAAGAAGGTAGAGGCCAGTTCTTCTGACAGTGAATCCAGCGATGATACTGAAGAGAGCTGGTAATTATTATATACAAGATTAAATTTATAATATTTCTCATTTATATTAAACAAAATATAAATTTTCACATGGGAATTTGTAATAATGAAAAAAATATTTAATATTGTGTTCCTTAGTTCGTCTGAAGCTGAATCAAAAAAGAAGAAAAAGAAGAAAAAAAAGAAAAACAAAGTTGAAGGAAAAGAAAAATCTGAGGTAAGAAATTATGTTGTAACGTTAAAAACAAAAAAAAAAAAAACCAAAAAAAAAAATAGTATGTGCAAAATTTCCCCTGCTCTTTTTCTATAACGCACGCATGAATACGGATACACGATAAACGAGCAAACGCAGAAAGGTGAAGCATGTAATGCCACAGCATGCAACATTTTAGTTTGTTATATTGAATTAGTTGCGAATTCACATTAAACTATCCACATCTTTATGTTTATATTTATTTTCGAAAGAAAATATACGAAATTCGCTCTATTTAATTATCTTAACATTTTATCTGATTTTTCAAGTTAACAGTCATTATTTCTAAGTATAAATCTCGGTATGTTTGTAATTATCAGCGCCATTTGACAGGATACATTCCCTAAGTGAGTACCAGATATGCCGCTACTCGTGTATTATACGTATTACAAATTTATTATTTGTACGAATCTGTACGAATTTTTATGATTGTTGTATATTTCACATATTCGTTTTGTAACAAGCACTATCTTATTATGCAATAATTTAGTTTAGGAAATTGCTTATTCTTGAACAACTACTCTTGTTATAAGAGATATATGTGTGCATATATATATATATATATATTTGTGTATGTTAATTTTCGTTTAAGCTATTATTAGCTTTTGATTCAGTATCGTTAATGTATTATTATCGATGTTCCAAGTTAGTCTATTAAAAGTAAAAAAAAGAAAAAAAAACCTAGGAAAGAGAATAACATTAAGTCAATGATAAAGAAAAAATATTAAAGACATAATAGGAATAAGCAGATTCCAAAGAATGAGCAGTTTGCATGATTGATGTAAGATAGTTACTTTAATAATTTTCATTAATATAAAATTTATTTTCTTATAGAAGAAAAAAGCAGCGCTAAAGAGGAAACATCAATCAACGGATAGCTCTACAGACAAGTAAATGAAATAATTTTTATTAATATTTTAATCAATTTCTTTCACGCATTTCATAGAGTTTATTATGTTACTTGAAATATATTTTAGTTCTCCAGAGAGGCCAAAGAAAAGAACGAAATATGATAAAGTTGTTGCAGAGAAGAATACGTTTGATGACGGTGAAAATGTTACAAAAGAATATCGAGTAAATAGATCTCCAAAAAAAGCAGTAGAAAGATCATCTCGCAATGAAACACCACCTATAAAGAAAAAGGAATCAGCCACAAAGAAAACTATTATTATAGATAAAAGGGACAAGTCACCACCGATTACACATAAAACCCCACCACCTAGACGTCATAGATCTCCATCCAGAGGTAGAGCAGACAGAGGAAGATCTCCAAGAAGATATTCGAGATCACGACGCGTAACATCTTCTCCGAGAAGAAGAAGGATTTCAAGGTCACCGCGACGTTACAATAGATTTTCTATTTCAAGAAGTAGAAGTCGTTCGAGATATGATCGTTATGGATCAAGACGTAGACTTTCTCCTATACATAGACGTAGGAGATCAGATTCTCGTAAAAGATCTAGATCTCCAAGAAGACCAAAAGAAAGGAGAGATAAATCGCAGGAACGTCGTAGAAGCCGTACTAGATCCAAGAGTAGATCTAGACGATCGTCTTTGAGTTATTCACCAGTACGGAAAAACCCGGAACGTTATAAGGATATATTAGAAGATAAGAAAAAGCGAGAACAAAAAAGAGATCGGGATGTTGTTAGACAAAAATCTCGATCAATATCGAAAGGTAGAAAAATACAAATGATTACACCGCGAGTAAGTTTGAGATCTTCTAGTGAAGATGAGGGTGATATAGCGGACGATGAACCAAAACAAGAAGATGAGGAAAAAATTAAGGAATTGAACACGTTGAAACGATTGCAAAGTGGATTAGCTGCGAAGGCTAGAGAAACATTAGGGAAAAAGGTGATAAGTCCTGTAAAAGTTAAATTAGAAAAGAAAGAAGAATCGGTTTTCGATATAGCATTACCGGTGGAACCACCAAAACTAACGGAAGACCCAACAAATTCTTCTTCTTCCAAAGAAAAATTAATATCACCTGTGCGGTTACTTCCTGTACAGTCACCAGTTTCCAGTCGATCACCTTCACCAGCATTACCATTGACTCGTGAAGAAGCTGCTATAAAAATTCGATCGCCTAGTGAATCACCACCTCTCTTGTCGCAAACACTATTGGATAAAACTAGTCCAAAGTCACCTGTTATGTCGGCGATTATAACAACAATAATAACAACACCAACAACAGCAACAGCAACAACAACAACAACAACAACAATAACAACAAAACAGTTCTCTTCGGGTCCTAGTAATTCTAAAAGGAGTTCTCCAATAATTGTCCAGAAACCTTCTCCAAAAAGTAATTCTTTGACGCATTCACCACCTATCACGACTTCTCACAAAGATGTTATAATAAAGTTAAGATCTCCAAGTGAGTCACCACCATCTTTACCAAGTGACACTATTAACAAATCCGATACAAGATCTCGATCTCCAAGTACATCGAAAAGAAATTCTCCAATACCTAGGAAACATTCTTTAAGAGAGAAATCATATTCCAGATCCCCGTCAAGATCATACACAAGGTCATTATCTTTGGAAAAGAAGTCTTCCAAATCACCGAGACATCGTTCAAGATCTTTATCCAGAAATAGATCGCGTTCGCGTGCTCGTAGCAAAAAATCAGTATCTCCAAAGCATAGGCCATCGAGATCTGGGTCTAGATCAAAGAAATCACCGAATTCTCTTCAAGCACATTCGAAAAGAATATCAAGGTCAAGATCTTCCTCTGGATCGAAACACTCTCCATCGAGATCCGCGTCAAGATCAAAGAAGTCACCTTCTCAATCCCCTGGAAAGTCAAGATCTAGAAGTAGAAGCATATCGTTGTCAAAAAGATCTAGAAGTTGTTCTTTATCGAAAAAATCCAGAAGTAGATCTCTGTCGAAGGAATCTAGAAGTTGTTCGGTAACTAAAAAATCAAGAAGTCGTTCTTTGTCCAAAAAATCGAGAAGTCGTTCAGCCTCAAAGAAATGCAGGAGTCGTTCGTTATCAAAAAAATCAAGAAGTCGATCTAGATCAGCCTCTAGGATGTCAAGAGAGAAAGAAAAACGAAGTAGAAGTAGAAGTACTTCTCGTTCTTCTGTCAGGTATGGATCTTTCAATATTTACATTGACATACTTTTTTGTATTGTCTGATGTGCCTATGTGTGTGTGCTTGTGCGTGTGCGTGTGCGTGAGCGTGTGTGTATGTGTATCTGTGTGTGTGTGTGTGTAATTGATATAAACAAATTATGTTTAGTTCGGCAAGGCATAGTCGTCGCAGTTTTTCAAGTTCTACACGATCAACCAGCAGCGTTTCTAGTAGATCCTCGCGCTCAACTTCCAGCAGTTCGGGTTCTAGTAGATCCCGTTCACCGTCTATACCACGTCGTCATGGTTCGCCTAGTTTTCTTGATAGACGTCGTATTACAAGGTAAATCGTGTAATTAGAAAAATTCTTTTATTATAGCAATATGTTTACACACGAAATGCACCAAGGTAAATCTGTAATATCCCTTTTCATCAATTCTTGTAGAGTATATTGCTTATTATTTAGATTTTATTTTATTTATTTTTATTTTTATTTTTTATTTTTTATTTTTTATTTTTTTCCTACCCCTCCGTTTTATCATTATCTCAGTCTTTTGAATTCGAAATTTCTTTTAAAACATTTTACTACATTGTATTCATTAGCAAATATTGTATTTGATAAATAAAATAGAAATCCTGAAAATATGTCAAGGGAATAAAAGCAAAATTTTTGTCTACAATTCTTTGCTAATCTCTTCTTTCTCTCTTTCTCTCTCTCTCTCTCTCTCTCTCTCTCTCTCTCTCTCTCTTTCTCTCTCTCTTTCTCTCTCTTATAAATATTTTTATTAAGTTATTATACATTAGGTAATTCTCTAATACTATTTTGTGTTTGTTATGTCAAACAGGGACAGATCGAGGGGCAGGCATAGAAGATAAAACTATGGCTACACTCAGACATTTGTTACTTTACTACACAGTTGACATAGCAATAATTTCATATTAGTCTTTTTTCTTTACGACAGAAAAAAACTTATTATGTGATTTCATTCAGAGTTCACAATTATTGGAACAGTATAATAATGATATATATATATTTGAGAATTCGCATAGCTTAACTTGATTATAATGCAAAACAAAAATATATTGAATTGTTTATTTAATACCGCTTTTAAAATAAGTGTAAATGGAGTTGTTTCTCTATGAATTTAAATAGTTTTGATGTCGAGCACATTTTGTCTCCTCATTCATACAATGTCTATTGTCGAACGAAGTTAGACTAAATCAACAAAGTGTCCCAGTATTCGCATATATAAATTTTTTTTTTTTTTAAACTAAATTATCATAATTTCGTTAATTTTTCTTTATATATATCTATATATACTCATTATTGACTTATAAATGTTATGTAGATGTAGCATGTGTGTATTTTCTTATAAGTTATTGTAAATTTAAATATTTACAGTAGAATTTGATTCTTTTTATTTTATTTTAAAGTCGATCACATAAAAATAAAATATTCATTTATTTTAGTCTAAGAGCTTCTTTTTAGTCCAATTATATTTTCACTGTGTTTATAAGTAGAAAAAAAAAATATATATATATATATAGTTATAATTTTTGCAAGGTAAGTAACACATTTTTCTTTTGCATGATTCACTTTTGCAATTTGCATGACGTCGTTTCATAAGCATGCTCGCAAAAAACAATTTGATTGAAATAATAATTACGATTAAATATTGAAACATATATATCTGACTACGTTAACAAAGTAATATGTATTAATACGATATATTATCAAGAACTATTCAATGATATTTCTTTTATATTAATTGACCATTAGATATAATTTATCGTGAACATTTTTATGATATAACAATTGATATATATATCTATATATATAATAAATATAATTCAATTTCATTCAGAATTCATATTGGAGCTATATACGACCTCTTTTTTATCATGATACTTACACTCATTAATTTTAGTGCCAGGAAACGACCGATTCCATATCATCGACCAACTCCAACGCCGCCTTCATCACCAAGTAGTTCAGAGAGCAGTAGACACAGTAACTGGTCGAGTCAGAGTCATCGATCAAGCTGCTCTCCGAGTCGAAGTCCATCTTACACACGTTGAAACGTATTAATCGAATTGTCCTTAAAAGAGAACATGATGTTCCTTTCTATTATATCAAATTTGGAATAAGTTCATTTGTTTGTTTATAATAGCACATACCTAAGAGATTATCTATAGTTTATTACATATTTCATTCCAAATTTGATAGATATTAGTTTTAATTCTTCATAAATTCTTTACGAACAAATTTGCTCTCCTTTAAATCTTCTAACTCGATAATACTCATCGATGGTTGCTCTCATCTCTTAAATATTATGAACTTAAGTATATTAGTATTATTCCCCTTCCGGATAACCGATCCTCTTTCCAAAAAAAAGAGATTATAGATCATATTTGTAGTCGATACGATGCATGCATTTTGGAAGAACAATACTATAAAGCACTTTGTATAGTAAACTAAAATTAAGTTAATATAATATTTATTTTATTATAATTTATTCTCGAAAACGTATCAAATAACGTTTGGAAAGATGATATTTTAATAATAATGGTAATATGTGTAACTTATGGGACTTTTATAAAAAAAGAAAAGTGTTTAAGTTACATCCTTTAGATTTGAACTAATGGAATCTTTCTAAAAAAAAAAGAAAAAAAAAAGAAAAAGAAAAGAAAAGAAACGATGTGTGTCCTAACACCATAAACTTTAACATTGTATAAGCAATATAAGAATAGGAGATTATATCATTGATACTGAACATCTTTACTCTAAGGATTTATATAATAATTTAATATTTATTATTTCTAAAGAAAAAAACAAACGATTCTCCATTTTAACTGATAATACTACGTATGTACATTTTAGTAATTACTTGATTGTGTAAAGTTGTTTGTTATACAAACACATGCTAGTCAAATTTTATGTGTTTCTAGTGAGAAATAATGTTCTTAAAGTTCAACTTATTTGAAAAATGATCGTAAGTCACTTTTCCTGTGCAATGTTTTCCTGCCATTACTTGTATAAATAGATGTGCCTATTCTTTAGGAAGATTATTTCAGTTCTATTGTATTCAGTATAAATTACTTTTTATAAATATATAATAGTATTCACTTATTTATTTATTTATATATTTATTATTTATTAATTTATTATTTATTTATTTATTTATTATTTATATATATTTTTGCATTAAATAATATTTAATTATTAAATTTTATATATATATATATATATATATATATAAATATATATATATATAATGCTTTGTCCATGGTAAATATTCGACAAAGTACAGAGGGAATTATAGCAATGAATATTTGTTTGCAATACTCCACTTACCTATATATAAATAAGTCATAAATGTTATTTGGTCATAAGACCGGGCAGCGTACCAAAAGACATAACTAGACTCTAGTCTTATTTATTCAAGAGTTAAGTCTTAAAGATGTATATATAAGGTTGAAAAAAACATGTTTGGAAAATCTACATTATTTATAAATAGAAGAGACCTGTATAATGTTAGGGCTGAATAAAGTACTATTATAAACATATAAAATATTTAAGATCTCTTTCTAATTATTATATCTATAGTTCTACCACAGTTTTATACAGAAATTTTCTTTTTCAAATCTAATGTGGTAAATAGTACAAAAAATTGATTTGTGTTCTACAACATTTTTTTCTGAAAACAGTTATAAAAAGTACTTTACACAGTCCTAAATAACATTAGTTCATTGTAATGACTGATACAACTTATCAAATATATTTGTCAATTGCAGTGGTGACCATTACTATATATATTTATATTATCTATTCTTTATTCTTTTAAGCCTTTAAAGTATTTCATATTTAATATCTTTTTACCTATACCATTTTTTGTTGCTTAATTTGGATCTCATATTTAGTTAATTATATACCATTAAAACTTTTCTACTTATTATGAACATATGCTTCCTTTAAGAATCAAAATAAAAATAGATAGGTTCAAATTTCTCTCGTTATCCTAAAGTACACCACTAGCTTTTGACAGCAATATTTGCTGTTTACAATCTAACTGATCAACTGTTATTATCATTAAAAAAAACAGATATATATATATATGTATATATATCTGTGTGTGTGTGTCTGATAATACCTGATCATTCCTGTAACATATTCTGTATTGTTGTTGTGTGATTAAATCAAAGCTTGAACATTGGAGCTGTTTATTAATTACACCAATAACCACATTTATTTGCAAACAACTTTATACAATATATTTCATGAAATACATCCCAAATATTAATTTAAACAATCTTTATATTTTTATTATATAATTCATATAAACCTATATATATATGTGTGTGTGTATGTGTCACTTTTATTTCGTTTATTTCATTTTTTTTAATACGTACCATTTAAAATCGATAACATTATGTTAAGATATTATTTCTTTGATTTCTTATCAGTAATAGTTGATTTTTTGCATTCATTAGTGAGATAAATTGACCATATAAAACTGATTATATCTAATATTAATGTGCGTAACTAAAATTAAATAAAAAAAGAAATAAAAAAAGATTATTAAAGTATAGCATAAAAAAATATTAAATTAAAAATTTTATGTACGTACCACTGAAGGAACATATTTTACATTGATAAATTGAAATATAGTTAAATATTTGAGATTAGCTAGAAGAACGGGCCAGTAAAGCTTTTGTAATTGTTCTTTAGAGGCTTTGTGAGATTTACCCTGGTAATAATAATATTATATATTAAAATCATTCTTCAGAAATTATGTTCATCAGTCAATCAAATTTACCTCTAATCGAGCAAGTATGTATAACGTTAATGCTTGGAAGCAAGGTGTATAAACCAATCTTTCTATCAAAAGCAAAGTCAATGGATATTTTCTCAAGGAATGTGTGTATAAATAAAAGTAATGTGGTACAGAACCTCCTAATAACAATCTGTAACATATTATTATATATGTCTTAGATATTTAAAAAAATGTGAAATATATATATATATATTTTATATATATACTATATATATTATATATAAATATATATATATATATATATAGTATATATATATAATATTAATTATATATAAATTACCCAAAAAGACCAAATGCAATAAGTCTATCTTCATCTATAGATTTCCCGCCAGTTAACTTCTGGTGTACTAAGTTTCCCAAAACATTAATAATGCAGCTACAAAAGAATATTTTTATAAAAATTTTTGTACAACATAAAACTAAAATATAACCATACTTTGCAACATATGTGTATATATGTACACACACACATACATATATATATATATATATATATGTATACATACATAAAATTACCTGGCAATTGCTTTTGTTTTAACCGGATTACTATAAAGGTATTGGAAATATACACTTGCGAAATTTAATATCATTTCCTTCGGTTTCGAAAACGCCATTTTTATATGTATATAATTTTTGTTAGTAATGTTGGTCTTGCAGTGATCAAGGTGTCAGTACGCATTTATTTCAAATACATACAAAATAATAAATATAATTGACAAGATTTTATGGAATGTTTCGTTTAAAAATAATTAGTATATACATATATATATATATATACCGATTATATTATTATATTATATATTATTGTAATAATAATAATAGTAATAATAGTAATAATATAAAGTGGACTTCCAATTACGGAAGAAATTATAAAAAAAAAAAATAACGCTAGGAGAAAGATCTCGTAGATAATATGGAACTTGATCTTCATAAAAATGGTATATAATATATAAGTATATATTTACTAATTATAATTGTTGAAAAAATAATCGACGAACGTATATATTTTATATGCATTTGTCATTAGACTAAATTATACCGCTACTCTGTTCTAGCTAACACAGAACACCGAGGAACTCAAGTCAACTATGAAAGGAGGAAATAAATATAAAAGATCTGATAGTAATACTATTATTATTAAACTATCAAATGAGAAAAAAAATAAATTAGTTGATTATTTTTATTTACATCGATATAATTAAGAAAAAAACAAAAAAAAAAACAATGAAATCTTTCCCAGTCTTGAGATCTACGCGACTCTTGAATTATGAATGTAGACGTTTGCTAATACGCCATAAATTGTAGAATTTCTATATTTTTAATCGATAAAATCCAAAAGAAATTATAAATTTTTTCAAAATTTAACAATATTTTAGAAACTCAAATTCATTGACATGAACGAACACCGTGAAGTCTATTTCTTTGCATTTGAAATATATTAAAATATAGAATAGAAAATGCAATAGATTGTTTACTTCACTGAAACTAAGCATACACCGTTCAAACGTGTATATGAAAATCAGTACTGAGATACGAGCTTCTTCTCTTTTACCGCAGATTTCGAGGGGCGCCACTATACAAAATTTTTTTTTTTTTTGCGAAAAATGTCGAAAACAACATTTACAGAAACAATGAGAACATGGCAATTCTTGGCCAGTCTTAATGAAAAATATCTTATTTTAAAGACAAAGGTTTAATCTAAGATTCCGCTTTTTATAATTTTTTAAACAGCTTTATATTCGTGAATAAATTATTCTCGAAAAAAATATCATTTCTTAACATGATTTTTTTCAAAGAAAATAAAGCTTTTTCAAAAATTCGTAAAAGCAGAATCTTAGATTAAACATTTATCTTTAGAATGATATCTTGTTTATCAAAATCAGTTAAGAATTACGCATGTTCTTATCGTTGATCTAAACCTTTGTAAAACTAGGAACAATGAACTATCTTAAACGAACATGTAAGCGAATTTTTTAAATTGTGACAGCCACATCGCATTTACTGTACTTTTTGAGAATATTCTTAGGAATATTAATATAAAAGCAAAAATACAAAGTGCAGTTGTATTTATATTTATATATGTATGTATATTTACATGACCGTTATATATATATATTATATATATATATATATATAAAAAATTTCATACGAGTCCCTACTACTACGATTTACTTCAAATTTTGAAATAGTATTAAAAAAAAAAAATTATAGGCTTTTCTTTACTATTTATTCCATTAGAATCTATTGTTCCTATGCACTGAACTATGGAAAATTGTCACGTACTAATAAAAAAACTTAATGAAAAGGAAATGCAGAATGAAACTACACAAGACTTGGATGTTAATTCATCGGCTAAGGTTAAATTTATCATTTAATAAATTATAAATTAAACGTTTTTAATTTTTATTATATTCAATACTTTATACTTACGTTTATATATATACATATCTATATTCAATTAGTTATTTATATCACATAAAAATTTATACGTATCATATTTGAATTCATAATTTTGTGATAATCATGTAATTAAGCGTACGTTGTTTTTGAAACATTAAAGTATTTTTATTTTATTTTTATAGATTATATCAGTGAGAAGTGAAGAAAGTATTTTTCAAGAAGCATCAAAAAAATTAAAAGAATTATCTGATTTACATTCAGGTCAATCCAAATTTCAAGATAATATTAGAATAGCTATTATTAATAGTAATAGTGATGATAAGTCATTACAAGATCAAGTTAAGACTGGGGAAATTACACCATTTCAAGCAATTGAGAAACATGAAATAAATACTCGAGAAGGGTAAATAAAATTTTTATATCAATGATATCTAATAAGATATAATATAATAAAAATGAATTTTTTTTATATATTTCTAGAACACTTGATAAATTATCGAATTTGTTTGATCTTCAAACGTATTTTCAAAGACAAGCCGAACTTGCCAAACAAAAAAAGCATTTGAAGAAAGCATCAAGATCATTAAATAACGATGAAAATAATTCAGTACCAAATAAAAGAATGAAAATAGAAACTAATAAATCATTTAAGTCAAGGAATAATAATTCTAAATGTTGTTCAAGCCAAATAAAAACAAAT
This sequence comes from Vespa crabro, assembly GCF_910589235.1. NCBI lineage: Eukaryota > Metazoa > Arthropoda > Insecta > Hymenoptera > Vespidae > Vespa > Vespa crabro. Next base: position 22,412,571 of record NC_060955.1, on the reverse strand, counting down.
GCTATTAAAAATTTAGCTAGTACTTCTAATACAAGCGAGAAAAAATGTATATCTATCAAATGTGATACTAAAGATAATACAACGTCTGATGGTGAGCTAAATCATTCTGAAAGCGAATATTTTCCTAGCGATGATGAAGGAGAATCTGGTAAGTTTTCTATATATATATATTTATAAATGAAACTTATAAATTATTAATTATAATAAAAAGATCAATGAAATTATGTGTAATATGTTATCATTTAGATATGGAACAAAGAAGATATACTTCTAAGAAGAAACGTAGTAATTCAAAACCCAAATGTATTAGTACAAAGAAAAGTATGTATTACGAATATAAATGATACATTTTTTATTTATTTATTTTTTTTTTTTTTATACGATTTATATTTTTAGTATTGGATGATGGAGATGAACAGATTTATCTATTAAGAATAAAAAAGAATAAGAATATGAAAGATGAACCTGTACATATGGTGGATAATCTATTTAAAGTACCTCAGTCTATTTGGAAAAGATTATATAGGTATATAAAATATCAAAAATATAATAATTTACAATAGAAGTATTTGTAGAGGTTAATAAATATAATTTATTACATTTTTTTATAGATATCAGAAAGTCTCAGTCCAATGGTTATGGGAACTTCATAATCATAATTTAGGTGGTCTATTAGGAGATGAAATGGGATTGGGCAAAACAATACAAGTTATTTCATTTCTAGCTGGTTTGGATTGCAGTGAATTACTTTCTGATGGTGGAAGGTAAAAATTTACATAAAATTTATAAATAACATTTTATTTAATGATAATTTATATTTATTTTAATGTGTAGATTTAGAGGATTGGGACCAACATTAATTATTTGTCCAGCAACTTTGATGGAGCAGTGGGTAAAACATTTTCATGACTGGTGGCCTATTTTAAGAGTTGCTGTATTACACCAATGTGGAACGTATGATGGCAAGCATTTTAAAATATAAAGAATATTATAAATATAAATGTGTATGTATGCATGTGTGTGTGTGTGTTCGTATGTGCTGTACATTTTTCAATGTAACAATATTTTTTTATTTATCCTTAGTGAATCCCGAGAATTTAATAAATTCTTTAGAAACTGGTGGTATACTAATAACGTCATATTCAGGTATGCTTAAACACAAAGATTTACTCACAAATACTCAGTGGCATTATGTTATTCTTGATGAAGGGCATAAAATAAGAAATCCTCAAGCAAAGGTGAATGTATAGTTATGTCGATATTATTGTGCAAAAGAAAAAAAAGAAAAGAAATTATTAAATTTAATTTTTATAGATAAGTAAAGCAGTAAAAGAATTTTCTACTCCACATCGTATATTATTAACTGGTAGTCCGATGCAAAATTCATTGAAAGAATTGTGGTCTTTATTCGACTTTATCTTGCCCGGTAAGTTGGGCACATTACCTGCATTTTTAGAGCATTGTGCTGCTCCTATAACTCGGGGTGGTTATGCCAATGCTACATCTCTTCAACAAGCTACAGCATTACAAATAGCCACTATGCTTAAGGAAGCTATTACACCTTATTTACTTAGAAGAACTAAAGCTGATGTAAAACGTTATCTTAACTTGCCAGAAAAAAATGAACAGGTATATTTATTATATTTGTGTTAAACAATTATATCAGTATTAAATTATTATTTTTATTTACGTTCCAGGTATTATTTTGTAGTTTAACAGACGAGCAAAGAAAATTATATAAAGAACATTTATTATCAGAAGATGTATCGTTTGTTTTACACGAAAAAAGTTCTCTTCAAGAAACTGGAAGATACAGAGCTCGTTTATTGATAGCCTTGTCTGCTCTTAGAAAAATATGCAATCATCCAGACTTATACCTTTACACAAATCCAATGGTAAGATTATAAGTAAATGATTATATGAAGTTTGTAAAATTGTTATCATGAATATGTCCATTAAAACATATATAGGATTCGGATGAAGATATCGATTTGTCAGAAGATTTAGACAAATTTGGGTATTGGAAACGTGCAGGAAAAATGGTTGTAGTACAGTCTTTACTTAAAATATGGAAAAAGCAAGGACATAGAGTATTGCTATTCACTCAAGGAAGGCAGGTTTGTATGCGTTTTAATTCTTTATATATTATATTTTTTATTATTAGTAAAAATCTAACAAGAAAATTTTTATACAGAATAATACATTTATTTTACAGATGATGCATATTTTAGAATCTTTATTACAACGAGAGAATCATTCTTATTTAAGAATGGATGGTACTACACCTATGTCACAACGTCAAGAAACAATTTATACTTTTAATAATGTAAGTAAAATAATTCATTCTATCTTTGTTTCTCTCTTTCTCTCTCTCTCTCTCTCTCTCTCTCTCTCTCTCTCTCTCTCTTTCTTTCTTATGTTTGATGTTGATAATAATATAAATAACATTATTTTTTTCATGTTTAAAGAATACCTCATATTTTATATTTCTACTAACGACACGTGTAGGAGGATTAGGTGTGAATTTAACTGGAGCAAATCGTGTAGTTATTTATGATCCTGATTGGAATCCTGCAACCGATGCACAAGCAAGAGAACGTGCTTGGAGAATTGGTCAAAATAAAAATGTTACTATTTACAGACTTATTACTGCTGGTACAATCGAAGAAAAGGTAACACAAAATTTGCGGTTTTTTTTTTTTTTTTTTTTTTTTTTTTTTTTTTTTTTTTTTTTTTTTTTTTAATAAAAAATCTCTTTTATGTTACAGATATATCATAGGCAAATTTTTAAATTATTGCTTTCGAATAAGGTTTTGGATGATCCAAGGCAGAGAAAAATTTTTAAAACGACAGATTTAGCGGAACTATTTAATCTCAATGAACCTATAAATGGGGAATCTTCTGAATCAGATCGATTGTTTAAAGATTCTAAATTAACACCGAATTCGTTAAAATTTTCTTCTAATAAAATTAAAAAAATGAAGAAATTGGCTTCGACACTTAGTAAAAATATAAGTAAGCAGATGATTACAAAGGATCTTGAAAAAAAAATGGATGATTCACGTGTCGATCCAGAGGATAATATCAAGATTGATGATAAAACAAAAACTAATAATTTATGTAACAATGAAAATAATCTAACTGCATCCGAAGTTCATCCCATTAATGTAAATTTGAATGTAACTAACGTTTCGTCTAATCATAGTAATAACAATAATAGTAACAATAATATTTTAAATACTCAATGCAATAACATGACACAAAATTATGATACAAATACTGAAATGGATGATCTTAAAACTGATCAGAGTCCTAATACAAATTTAATTTCTAAAAAAAACCATTTAGAAGAAAAGTTAATGAATAAAGAACAAACAGTTTTGCCTGATGCTAGTTTGGATAATACAGAAGATCATAGTATTTCAGAAGTTAATCGATTAAAATCAGAAATGACAACTGAGTTTTTTACTGACAATATTAATGAAATAAAATTGCATGATAAACCTAATAACAAAAATCAACAACAGAGAAAAAAGAAATCACGTACAGAAAAGCATAATATTTCTGCTTTGTTTGAAGGCGAGCATGTATCTTATTTGATTGGACGACGTTTAATTAAATCACATGTAGAAGAACCTACGGAAGTTTCCGATGACGAATATGTGTTAAAAAAATTATTTGCCAATTCGAGTAAGATTGTGACATATCACACATATAATATTTGTAAAAGTACAAACTTGTTATTAGAAAACATAATATCTAAAATAAAAAGTAAAATATTTTTCGTTTCAGCTGTTAGCTCAGCTTTTGAACACGAAGCTGTTTTGTCGAGTGCACATCAAAATGTAAAGGATGAAAACATGATGCAACGATTAGCTCGTGAAACTGCACAAGAAAGTATGGATTTTGTTCGTAAATCTCGTAAGTGGTGCTCGATACCTACATGGAATAAATCCTAATTATAATTATATCATATAATGTAGGCTATTAAAATTATGATTTAAGATTGCCCAACATCATAGTAGAATTAATATTTTGTATTTGTATTAGAGCTGCTTATTTAATTTATTATTATATAAATAAATTCTATACGCGTATATATACAATTGTATAATATAGTATAATAATAAGTATGTATATGTATATATACATGGTTAAATTTCTGTTACTTGAACTTTTATAACTCGAAAAACCATTTAATCGATATTTGAATATGAAATAAAAAATATACATTTATATATTATATATGATTATAGAAATATTTTTTTTTTATATACTCGTCTTATGGTTTTTCGACTTATAGAAATTTAACACGAAGTGTATTTTGTTACAGCGAGTAACTTCTTTTATGTGATATAAAAAACAATAGATCCCATTTTTGTTGTGTAATTATTTAAATTTGTCGAACTTCTTTTTTTATTTGCAAAATTTCCTTTTATATTATATATATGTATATATATATAATTTAATTTATATAAAAAATCAAAGTATTGTAAAACATTTGCATTCATTTACACAAATTAGGTGCTTGTATAATTTTTTTTAATCTTTTATCTCTTTTTTTTTTTTTTTTTTTTTTCCTTTCATTATATATATAGATGTGCTCACATCTATATCTACTCAACTCATAGGACTTACAAGAAAATAATGATACAAAAAAAAATCACTTAAAAAATTATAGTAACTATCAAATTAAATGTACTCTTTGAAATATTTAATGTGTGATCAATGTGTAACGAAGTTCTTAATTGAGAGTAATGTTATGAATCGTGTCTCAGAAATTGGGCCAACGTAGGACCATCTCTTCCTAATGGATCATCAGGAAACATAACATAATTTCCTACAAAAGTTGGTGCTAATAATCGATTTTCAATAGTATCACGCCATTCTGGCTTTTCTGTGTATAAATCTCTGAATTGATCTAAAGAAACAACTATGCCTTTGCACATTGTTGCATACTCCAATATAAATCTAAACAGATATATTACATATAATAAACAAAGTTAGACAATATATTTTTAAGATTGAAAATGTAAATGAATAAATATTTATAAAACTTACCGATCATCATAGGAAGTAATATTTTTACCAGCAATGCTTCTACTTGGTGTAAAAACAACTGTTCCTTCCTTCCACAGTTTTTCAAGAAGTCGATGTGAGAGAGATCGTTTATGTTGAGGTACAAATGCTTTAACAGAATGTCCTCTCTGTTGAAAATAATCTATTACTAATTTTAATCCTGCTTCTGAGAATGATTTGCCATGCGTGTGTCTAAAATATAAAAACAATTTTTTGTAAATATTTTAAAAATATTTTAAATATAAAATTTAATACAACTCACGCCATCGCAACGTTACAGCCATCGATAATTATTTCCCTTAATTTCTTAGATTTATTTTGGTCTGCTTCATTTACTTGTTCAAATTGTACTTGCTTAGTATTAAATGCTGTACCATAAAATTTTGCACTGATCCTTCTCATATTTTGTTGAGGTTCTACATTAATAGAAAAGTTTGGTTTAGAACAATGAGGTAACTGTAAGCCAGGTTTATTAAATAGTAGATCGTTATCATTATTTGTTCTCTTATCATGCTCTTCTGAAACTGATTTTAAACATGTTAGATTGCTAGGATCTCCATCATAATCTAACATAAAAAGTCGTGATTGATTTTCTTCATCTGAAATATCTTCTATGTCTGTTTTATTTGATATAGATCTATTTGTCGATGAATTGTTTATGGATGACCATACTACAACAATATCATCGACAGATTCATTTAATTTATTATTTGAAGATACTGAAATAAAAAAAATAGGTTAAGATATATTAAACTATATAAGTTTAGATATATTATTTAAGTATAGATATATTAAAAGATGCCATAATAATATGATGATTTTATTAATCTACATACTTTCATTAGTAGAACTTGTATTTAAAACTTTAGATTTCAAATTTGTTGAATCTGAAACTATACAACATGATGTATCAGGACTCGAACATTCTATCATATTTCTTCTTGATTTATTACTTTCTGTGCTATTCATAATTCTATTAGAAATGCCATGTTCATTAGATTTACGTAAGCATTGAAAAGATTTAAAAAGTTGTCCAAGTGTAGAATGTACAGTTTCATTTGTATTATTATCTTGAGTAGTATATTTCATCTTTTCAGTTTGTTCATTTTCATTGTCACTTAAAATTATTACACTGTCATTCAACGAAGATGTTGATACTTTTTCATTTTGTTGAAATTGTTTTGCTTTCTTGATTTGACGTTTTCTACTGTAAAAAAAAAAAAAATATGAGAATTATAATTTTCTTTTACATAGAATTTATATCATAATATAATATGTTTTTTAGTACCTTTCTTTAATTAATGTTATTAACCTTTCATATGAAGCTTGTCTTTTTATTGCGTCAATTGTAGTTTTACGATTCAATGACCTTTTTTTGGACATTGTTAAATTATTTTTCTTTCGTGTCATTTTAATTTTTTTTTTTTTTTTACATATAGAATAATTATTTAATAGAACAATTATTTGTTGTTATAAATTTATTAACCGTACTCACTATTCATATCATCTGTAAACAAATGTATACTGTAATGTTTATATTGTATCAGATGAAAATTATTTGTAATGAATAAAAATATAGTAAAAGAAAAATTCACTAATACTAAATTATTTCAATATTTAATATTTAGATAAAGTTATGTTTGCATATGAAATTTTCTACATTGTTTTACTTACATTAATATTTCAACTGACAGTTAAATTGATTTCGATATGGGAATGTATATACGCATTTCAAAATATCTCAATAACAATTTTCAATAAGGTAACTTTATTTACTGATTTTCTGCTGGTCACTCTGAACTGTAAAACAACGTCAATTTATAACAATGCTTCAACCTTATTTTTTTTAGATTGGATTAATTTAAATAGTAATTCCAGCAATAGTGTTTTATTTCATTGTTTTTTTTTCCATCATCAAGTAGAAAATATTAGTCCATATGTACGGAAGTAGATTATGCCATCTATGTTATACATATATACGATTCATTATTAGATTTACTGTAGGTGCCCATTCTATAGACAACTTTTGTTACGGCACTGATTCGTTACCATGGAAACACAGTAGCCAATCAGATTTGATAAAAATAAATATAATACAAGATAATTATTATTGTTTGGCTCTTTAAAAGTAAATATGTTACGTTTTTATTTCTTTATTATTCCTTGATTAAATATATCAATGCGATGTATATATGTACAAGCAAATAACCAAAAAATTAAATCATATTTAGAATTTACTCCCTCTTTCCCCGTCGAAGCCAATAGAAACTGATCAAAATCAACTCCAATGATATATATGTATTGAAAACAATTTTAATTGATTCTTATATTTAACGATTATATATAATAATTATAATTAATAATAAATTGACTAATAAAATATTTAGCGATTATATATAATAATTATAATTAATAATAAACTGATAGTCATGTATGCAATTGATTTGTCTATCATCTTTTCCCCTAGCGTTTCGTGATTGGTTACTACATAGGAATACACGACATATATTTGACCAATCGAATAATCAGTAATTTTCCTTTATTATTTTATCACCTCTCATTGGTAGAAATTCGTATTCGGAAGAGGGAATAATGCGAATAGTGGGGATAATCAAAACGACTACTGTGTCGAGTTGATCGCATCCCCGTAGTCGAGCGAAGATAAATGGTAACGTTAACACTGCAAGTTTAATTTTTTTTTTTTATTTATTTATTTCTTATATATTTCATTTAAACATTTGGAAAAAATGTTTTATGGAATGGATTAGATTGAAAAGAGAGAGGGAGAAAGCAGATGATCGGCATAATCGGGAAATTAATACTATTAAAAAGTTAGCGTTGTTTTTCTACTAGTTAAGTAGTCAGAAGCGTATTCAGACAGCCTTCAGAGATAAATAAAAATGGAGTTGAAGGAAGAAGAAGCTCAGGTTTGCAGACTATGTGGACAACGTGAAAGCATTTACATTGATGTGTTTGGAGAAGAAGGGACGAAAAGGTTACTCGGCTTGAAAATACATTCGAAGATCAACATTTTGGTAAGTAATATTTAAGGTAAGAGCAACGGTGCGTCGTGTGAGCTATGGGGTCCGGGCCCTCGTTGCTCCTTGAGGTTTAGGGTAGGGGACTAGAAAAATGGCCGTAAAGTAGGGAAACGTGAGAAGTTTTTCGATGTGTATGTGTGTGTGTGTGTGTATGTGTATGTGTGTGTTGCATACTAATTTAAGTTATTATAATTAATCACAAATATTGTATCTTCATACATTATTTATCTCGCTGATGATATTTGGAACAATGTATTAAAGCGAAATGATTTTTATTAACTATAATTCTGTTGAATTTATTCATTATGTATTAAAATTCTACAATAATGAATAAATAAATAAATAATATTTATATAGAAAAAATTGGCTCCTGTATAAATTTTAGTATTAAGTCATATATATATATATATATATATATATATATATATATATATAAAAGAATAGAATTATATATGCGATATATAAATGTTTGTTACATATAGGTATAAGTATATCTTATTGTAATCATGTTAAGATAAGATTTGATTGTTTAAACATATAATGGGTATCGTATTTTCTTTTTTCTATCATGTTGTATCTATAGAGCGGTAGGGTTCAGGCTTACATATTTTCTTGCCTTTTCACGATTATATAGGTATTTTTAAATGCTTACTTTTTTCTTTTTTTTTTTTTTTTGTTCTTTTTTTCTTCTTGATTACGAAACTCTTCAATTTGAACTCAGAAACACGATCCTTCTCAAGAGTGCATTACGTTCTTAGTACTTAGGTATTTTGTTTAAATCACAGATAGATGAAAAGGATCCTCTGCCCAAGGCGATCTGTCTTCAATGTCTGGGCAAACTCGAATTCGTTTGTGACTTCCAAGAGGAGTGTCTACGCACCCAACAAGTGTTACGCGATCGATACAATCTACCATCCTTAACAGAGATTGTAAGTGAGCATTTTATTTTATGTATTGCTCTACCGCTCTCTTAGGATGCAACTAAAATAAATAATCTTGTTTATCTGCCTTACATTAGAGCAAAATATCGGAAGTTTAATGATGTAGGTTTTATATTTTTTATTTAATAAAAAAATGCATAATATACATATAAATATATATATAAATATATATATATATATATATATATATATATATATATATATATATATATTAAAGCTAATTTTTCTTTATAATAAATAAAGAATTTTAAACAAGAGTTTATAAATAAGATTAGTTTTTCATGCTTTCTTTTAAGTTTTTTTTCTTTTTTTTCTTTTTTTTTTCTTTTTTTCTTTTCTTTTTTTTTTTTTTTGATAACAAAGTTAATTTTTGACTATATATTGTATGCTAATAAGATGAAAAAAAAGATAATGATACTTGAAAATACATAGCTGTGAATGTTTCATATATTTTATTTAATTATTTATGCACAAGCAAGCATGTTGTTATAAAGGAAGGCATGAAAGTAAATTGTTGTTAAAATAAAAATTGCATTAGATTAGATTCCTGATACCCATTTATGTTTAATTCGATCTATTCCTAGGCCGAAGTAAAGAAAGAAGATGCTGCACCAAGTACATCAGCAAATAATAATAATAGTATTGACAAGAATCTTAATTCTTCGCCTAGCGAGACTGTAAAAGAAGTAGATCAACGTGTTGTCAGAAATCATACAAAGTCGCAAAGAAATCTAAGAAGTCATCAACACACATTAAAGGATAGCGATGACACTTCCAAAGATCAAACTATTGAAGATAATAGTCAACAGAAAGTAGATGGATCACAGACTGTTCAACATCCTGAAGTTTCTCATACACGTTGGCTTAGAAGTAGACAAAGTGCAGATGTAATAACTAACCAGAATTCTGCAGATAATGAATTGAATACTCCAATTGCAAATCGTTTAAGAAGTCATAACACTGTTTCTCCAGATAATAATATTAACTGTCGCAATAATACAACTGAGAACGTTGAAAAGCAAAGTGGAAAGCAACAAGATTCTCACACTATACAAATTCCAACGACAGCATTGAACAAGCTCCTTACTATCGTCTCAGGTTCACCGAACATAGAAGTTTCTGTAAAAGAATCAAGAAATCGCCATAATGATGCAGAAGACATTAGTTTTACCGTAGAATTGTGTAGGAAAATGTGTGATAGTATAGCTACAGTACGAGCAAAAGTGTTCCCAGATCAAGGCTCGTGTTTGGTAGATACTGCTATCGTAGACTTACTTGAAAATCATAACAGTGTAGAAGCAAATAGTATAATTAGTTCTATTATTAGTGGGAATTCGAAAAATAATTCAATCAAGTTAAAGGACTTAACTGAATTCGAACAGAGACTGGAAAATTCACAAAATCCTGAAGAGTTGTTTAGGATTGATGGGGAAGAAATACGCGTAGACGATAATGTTGAACACATTGTGGCTGACAATCAAAATGGATATGTTTGTAAACTTTGTAAAAAATTTTATGAACGTAAAGATAAATGCACAGTTCATGTTAAAACTCATCTTGGAATTAAGCAATATACTTGTATTCTCTGCAACGCTAAATTTGTTTGTAAATCTGATGTAATGAAGCATATTAGATGTTCGCATACTAATCCCAGGCCAATACAATGTCCAAAATGTCCAAAAAGATTTAAATCTAAATTTTATTTGACTGAACATGATAATGTCCATAAAGGAATACGACCGTACAGTTGTACGGAATGTGAACAAAGTTATCACCATAAAGTGTCCTTACAAATTCATAGAAAATCACACTTACCACCACAAAATCTGGCTTGTGAGTACTGTGGCAAGGTATTTCCATATCGCACGCGTTTGCTTAGTCATATTGCCAGTGTTCATTTAAAAAATCGTCGTAATTTTAGATGTCGATTTTGTTATAATCTTTATTCAAGTTTGTCAGTGTTAAATGAACATATAAAAACGAGACATGCAACAACATACACCTGTGAAATTTGTAGTAAAACATTTAAGGTAGCATCTAAATATAAAGCGCATGTACTGCAGCACTCCAATCCAAAACCCTTTATATGCAATGTTTGCAATAATAGGTACGCATCAAAAGCATTCCTAAACGAGCACTTATTAAAACATGAAGGCTTGAGAAAGCACATTTGCCAAAAATGCGGAGCCACTTTCGCACAAGCTAGTCACCTTGCAGCTCATCGTCATGTACATGGTGAAAAGACACATGCTTGTCCAGAATGTGGAAGAAAGTTTAATAGACGTGATAATATGAAAGTACATAGGAAAAGACATTTTGAAATAAAAAAGACTGATAATAAACAAAAAACTATTTCCACTACTGATGAAACATCAAGTGCATCGAATGAGAAGTAACAATAATCTTTATATTATGCAAACTCATTTATGAATAACGAATTTTCCAAGTAGAACATTAAATGACTATTGACAAAAATGCAATTTGAGATTGATACATGTATATAAAATGCATGCGTAATATTGTGAAGCTCATTTAGACCATTGTCAAAAGTAGAAATAAGTTTTTCTAATATTAGAGATATTATATACATTATCGAGAGAGAAAAAGAGGTAATATTAGGGATACTGTATACATTATTCATGGTATTAGAAATTTACTTTTCTGCTAATGCCTAAATATTATTCGATAGTCATCTACTTGATATGCTTTTGTTTATAATGATTCAATTGTGTCACTGACTTCATTTCATACTTTAGTTTATTATTCTTTACTTTTATGTATTACTATTTGTATATTACGTTATAGCTATGCATTTGACATATTATAGTATTCTTTTCACGTTTATTTGATTATATACATTTAGTTAATAATACTTGTGTGCATAAAAAAAAAAAAAAAAGTAGTGAATTTGTTGAAGTTGCAATTAAAATGATGTTAGATACTTAAACTCTATATTGAATAACACGAAACATTGACACACAGTAAATTGGCAAATTTAATATGTGATTTATAGAATATAAATAGTTTGTATTGCAATTTTATAAAATTCATCGCGTTAATAGAATGAAGAAGAAACATTTTCGTTTCCATTATTTTTTTCTTTTCTATTATGTAATAAATTTAATTTAATTTTCAACAAGCTTTACAGTATTAAACAAAAGAAGAAAGATAAATTTAGCAAATGGTTCTTTTTTTTTTGTTTTAATATAAATATATATATATATATATATACATATATGTTATATATACATATATATAACATCTTTCTATATTTACAAATTGTCTGTTTAGACATTTGGTAAGTCATTTGATTTACTAAATCATAAATAGATCAATTACGTAACAATTTTATGTCATATAGATTGCATTTTCTAATATATAGACGAAGATAACGACTTATTTAATTTGGACTTCAAAAAACATGTAAAAGGTAATAACATTTTTTTTTTTTTTATTTTTGTTTTATTTCTTTTTTAAATTCTTGTAAATTTTTTTTAATTTTTTAAAAATTCTAATGCTATTATTTGATAATTATTATAGTGTATATGATTTTTATTATCACAAAGTTTTTTTTCTTTTTTGTTAGTATTTGTTTGTAATAAAGATATGATATATATTAGTGATATATATATTCAACTAAGAAACAATATAAATTTATTTAATAGCAAACAATTGCATATTTCAACATAGTACGACAGATTTAAGAGATTACGTTTATTATTAATATTTCGACCATATATGGTTTAATAACAAAAGTTCTCTTTTATAACGCCAAAAGAAACACATAATAGAAATTTGTTTCCAAAGATTGTATTGGTTGCACACTAATGTTTTTTTTCTACAGCACTACATAATGTGTTCAGAAACATAAAATTGTATAGTATGTATAGGGCTTCCAAAAAAAAAAAAAAAAAAAAAAATACTTTAAATATTAGAGTAGCAGAGCGAAGGAGAAAGAGAGGAAAAGAATTTTCTATATATTTTTACATATAAGAGTATTTCAGAAAACTCTAAATTTTTGAAGTCTTCATAAAAAAAAAAAATATAGTATTTATATACTATATTTTTGGATATATTTTATTATATACACATTATTACATTAAAACAATATGAAAAAAAGAACTGCCCCAGAATTATACATATGAACATAAAATAATTTATAGATTCTTCTTATAAACTATTTTATACACTATGCGAAAAGACACAATGAAATGTAAGTGCCTTAATTGAGGATTTCTTAATAAAATGTAATCATAAATTTGAAAACATAATGAATATAATGTAATAAAATGATAGTTAATAATAATATTCAAATTTGGAATGATATTTTGATTAATATTATTACTAAGGAGAAAGAAAGCAATAGACTATTAATGCTTCTTTAACAAAAATGAAGAAGCAACTATGTCTTCATGTGATCATAATATCATTTTTCGTTTATAAGATACGTACGTATGTATATATATATATAAATATATATATATATATATATATATATATATATATATATATATATATACATACACATAAACATACACATACACACATAAATATTTAAATAGAATACTTCTCCAAAACTATTTCAGTGATAAGAAAAAATATCTATTTTATAAAATGATTATGCAACTTGAAATATTTTTCTGAGAAGAGAGAATATCTTGTACTTTTGGCCAATATAAAAAATTATTGGCATGGGCATTAATAAGAATATGTTAATGATGCTAGGTAAATAGGAAATAGTGATTTTTTTGACAATAAACATGTTTTTCGATTCCATGGCTGTCTTAATAAAGATATAATATTTTGGGGTCTAATATTTGTTCATTTTTTATATACCTTACTATATTATTAATATATTTATAATTTATGCAAGAAGATAATATTTCACATGAAATAATAGAATTTCTACAAATCAAATACATCGTATGAGATTGTATGTATTAAATCGTCATTTAAGAATTATATTTCTATTTTATAATAATCGTTATCGATTATTAATTTAAAGTGAAATAAAGTTTTTTCAAAATGTTTCAGATTCAAAAGGATGACGGATTACCACAGGTAGTATGTGTGCGATGCCTAGGAACTTTGGAATTTTTATGCGATTTTTATGACCTTTGTCATCATACTCAAAACAAGTTAACTAATGTAAGATATTTAATTTATTTATTATTATGAGTTATATTAAAAGGTAAAAAAATTATTTTTTACGGTTTATTTATTTTTCTTTTTTTTTTTTTTTTTTTTAGAAAATTGAAACTGTAAAAGATGTAATCAACGTAGTGCACATGGAAAACGATGCCGAATTTGATAAAGAAAATGCTTTTCCTTCTCCTAGAAAATGTCATCAATCAGGTAGTTATAAAAATCGTTCAAAAAGTGAATTAGATCAATCGAATGTTTGTTCAGTTGAAAATTTGAACAATTTTGTTACCGCCAAACAATCAAATATAAAAGAGACTGAACTAAACGATAAAAGAAATTGCAGTAACGTTACAAAATTAGAGAAAAGTTTTTCTTCAAAAGAAGAGCCATTTATTAAAATTTCTCAGATATCTTCAACAAATGTTAAAATAGATAAAAGTAAACTAAGTAATCAGTCTGAAAAAAAAAACAGAACGAGAAAAGCAACATTAAGAGAAACAAGAAGTGAAGATAATAAGACCCATTCTTCTCTGATTAAAAAAACAAGACGTAAAAGTTCTGTTCATAAATCCTTAATTGATTCCTTTAATCTTAAAAGATTCAATAATGTAAAAGAATCAAGAGTAATACTGTCCCATGACGATACAAATACAACCAAAGCTGATATTCTTTTTATATCTAATACTAAAGATGCTTCCAAAGAATTCTCTATTAATGAGAATCAATCTATTGTTCATTTAAACAAAACAGAAGAAATATTGTCCAATAAAATCCATGACAATAATAAAAACAATGTGGATAATAACAATATGCATGAAAAGAAAAAAAATAATTTATCTAAAAAAGTGAAGTGCCATTCTAATGAAAATAATATAAAAAATGAAAATTCTGATCATATTATACCACATAAAGTACAAGTTTTACAATCAAATCAATTTGTGTGGGCTTCCAATGACACATTATTACAGGAACCATATAAGCCAAAATCTGAGAAAGATGAAACTGTATTAAATACAAGTCCTCAACCTGGAGACGAAGCAGAATCAAATCAACAAGTCGATGCAAATTCAATAGTGAATCATATTCACATATCCGAAGTTGTTCCTATTTCTAAATCCGTAAGAAATAAATGCCTTGCAGAACAAGTTTCAAGCTCTTCATTAGATGTACCTAATGAAGTACAATTATCGAGAAAGAAGATACAACACAATTGCGAAAAAGATATTACTCCCGGAACATCTCAACAATTAGAGTTTAAGAATAATTTAAATGAACGGCTCAGAAGAAATGGAAAATTTGGTAAAATTTCCGAATTAATAAGCCACGAGCAAAAAATAGAAATAGAAAAATATTATAAGATAGATATGTCAGTTGTTGATTCAAGCATTGTCGAAAAAAATCTAACAATCACTGATAAAAGAACTATTCAGTGTAACATTTGTGGATTAATGTACCCTAGATTGGACAAATGTCAGGTATACATATAACTCAAATTTTATAATATTATAAACAAGAGAAATTATTATTTCGTTTATTTTTTTCTTTATAATATTATACATATAAAATTAAATCAAAATATTTAAATATACATATGATTTTTAGGTTCATGTTTGGGCTCATTTGAAAATGAGACCATATAAATGTACAGCTTGTGAATTTTCAACGGTAACTATAAGTAATGTACGCTGTCACATTAGAAAACGTCATTTAAAAATAAAACCTTTTGCGTGTCATCTCTGTGAAAAACGATATGTCACTGCGGTCCTTTTAGAAGAACATTTAAATACTCATACAGGTGCTCGACCATTCAAATGTAAGATCTGTGATTTTGCCAGTTGTAGTCGTCAAGTATTGAGTTATCATAACACGACACATAAGCCAGTAAAGGTAACGTAACAAAAAAAAAAAAAATTAATAAAATATACTAAAACTTGATTAGAGTATTATGTCAAAGTAACACTATTAAAACAAAATTTGTGATACTAATACTGCAGTCAACATGATAATACTAATTGCTGTAATCGAGTTTTATTGTATATGATAAAATTGCATTATTTATATATATATGTATATATTTATCTTTTGTCTACTAATTTTCTTATTATCAAATAGGACATACATTGCAATGTTTGTGGAAAAGAATTTTACTCAAGAGGGAGAATGCGAGCCCATATGCTTATTCATAATAAAGATAAAGTTGTGATGTGTAAGCTTTGTTCTGCTTATTTATCTAATGAAACAGCATTAGAACAGCATATGAAAAATATTCATACACGTGATTATATATGCAATATTTGTGGGAAAATTTTAAAATCCAGAAAAACATTGTTGAATCATAAAAATGTAAATTTCTTTTACATAATGTTTACTTTATTGTGTGTGTGTGTGTGTGTGTGTGTGTGTCCATATGTATGTATTGTGTGTGTATAGTTTTTACGATTTTCTTTTTCTTTCATATTTGTTGTTTTCTTTTTAAATATTTTTTATTTTTATTTTTTACAGGTCCACGCAGCTGCTAAATATAAATGTGATTTATGCCCGAATGTATATAAAAGCAGTCATATATTAAAAGAACATCTTTTAAAACATGAAGGTATTAGAAAGTACAAATGTAATAATTGCGAGAAATCTTTTGCCCAACAATCGCATCTTGCTGCACATATGGCAGTACATAGTGAAATAAGGTGAATATAATGTCATAAAGGAAATTATATATCTTTCTTTTTCTTTTTCTTTTTCTTTTTCTTTTTCTTTAACGAATCCCAACATTATGTAATTAAAATTATATTTTAATTATTATTTATTTTAGATACCATTGTCCTGGTTGTAACAAGGCTTTCAATCGTCGGGATAATATGAAAATACATACCAAACGTTGTAAAAGCTTTTTAGCCAATCCTGAATTAAAAGATCTTTTAAAGAACAAGGGAAGGACTAAATATATAAGAAAGATCAATGATCACGTTACTCTTGACACATCTATGAATACAAATAAGGAAACATTTACGAATACAGATAAAGAAACATCTAGGAATACAGATAACGAGAGTAATAAATTATTAATCTTGAAATATGAAGAGACTGCTAATAATGTGATATCCAAAGATATTAATAAGGAAAACGATAGCAATAATCAACAGAATATTAGTCAATATGTATATAATGAAAATGTACAAAATAATGAAACAATCAGAAGTTTGGAAAAAATGATCGAATTATCTGGATCATCGACTGAGAATACATACGATATTATACCAGAAAATAGTACAGTGATCCAAAATGTCCTGCACTCTGATTGTTTTTAATTTCTTAATTCTTTTTATAATTTTTCAAAAAATGTTTCAGTTTATGTAAAAATTATATTACAGGTATTAATATAATCGTTAATAAGTACAAACGAGAAACGTGAGACTGTGTATGTGCGCATGTGTGAAACTAAAATAATATTCTAAAGAGAAAATACACTGAATTTTCTTTGTTATTACAAAGTAAATAAAATTATCAAAAATAGTAAATAATCATTTTTATATATATACATAAAAAAAAAAAAAAAAAAAAAAGTAAATAATAATAATCAATAAAAAAAAAAAGAGAAAGAAAACAATAGATTATGTTGTATTAATATTTTCTTTTTTGCAGTATTACAATATAGTTTCACATTATTATTAATTATTATATATATCGATATTTCTGTAATCATATTTTTGCATGTTCTGTTATAAACGAAGTATTATTATGTAGAATATATATGTGGGAATGAGCATCTACATTTTAAACAAACAGACATTAATAGTGGAGTACTGAAGGGTCTAATTTTTGTTACGAATCCCATATATATATATCATACATAAAAAAGAAAAAATATTTTATTTAATCTTTCTTATCTGTATGTGTGCGTGTATATATGTAAACAATATAACTTTTCTAAACAGATGTCACATTAAAAGTTCACAGCTTTGATAAGAATTATTTTATAAAAAAGACCAAAGAATATTCTTTGATATATTACATGGAACACGTATTATATTAGTGACAAGCTGTTAACAAAGAGTGCTTACGCTTATTATAATTACAACACGATAAGACTGATTTATACTGAT
This sequence comes from Vespa crabro, assembly GCF_910589235.1. Classification (NCBI taxonomy): domain Eukaryota; kingdom Metazoa; phylum Arthropoda; class Insecta; order Hymenoptera; family Vespidae; genus Vespa; species Vespa crabro. The sequence goes on along the minus strand of NC_060955.1, from coordinate 22,394,265 downwards.
TTGTAAATGAATTTACAAAAAAAAATATGAAGTTCCTATGTAAACTATTAGACTTGAATAAAAATAATATAATAGTATTAATATAACAATGAATACATAACAGTGTTGTATTAAACATTGACCGCAGTTATGCGAATAGATCATTGTACGCTCGCGCGTTATATGTACATTAAATATAATGTATGCATATATATGTACACATATATATATATGCAACATTACATGTATATATATATATATGTATATATACAACGATATAATATACGATTGTCATTATTTTATTAACGAAAAAAAAAAAAAAAAAAGAGATTTTAATAAACATGCATTTAATCTAATATCGATCTCTCTTTAATTAATCATTGTATGGATAAATATTTTTACATTTTTTTTTATATTTTTTTTCTGCATACTTTTAATGGTGTTGTGACATGGATAGAGAAAGCCGTTAGTTATTATGGAGAAAGTAGTGTAATGGTCGGCCTAAATTCTTACTGAATTTTTAACTCCAAGTCAATAAAATCTGGTAGCAAATAGTTATATATCTAGTATATCGCATGAACTTCCAGTGAATGGATGTTCGCGTGACTCTATTTATTTGTTGATTTATTCAAATTTTATTAACGTATATCTTTAGTTAGAGGATATAGCAGTTTAAATAGAATTATACATCATCAACGAATATATATTAATTTGTGTGTGTAATTCGTTCGTATATATATATATTTTTTTTTTTTTCTAATATAAGTAATTTTTATAGATAAATACAGTTAAAGAGCATAAGTGTTCGTTTTTTTCGTAAATTTGATTTCAGATGAAGAAGATATAGCAATATAGTTACGATGAATAGACTACCCGTATATGAATTTTTAAATGAAAAAAAAACGAAAGAATTATTAAAAGTATTCAAAGGTGAAAGAACTGGTTGGGTAATGGTTGGACCGAAAAAATATATTTTTCCATCTAATTACACGAAACAAGGAGAAGGATTTTATAATTTCAAAGCAAAATCCACTGATATCTGGGTAATGTCCTATCCAAGATCAGGTAAATATTTATATAAATTTATTTCTTTCTAGATTTTTTTTTTTTATATATGCCACTTTAAATTATATGGGATATTAGATAAATATATTACGTAATATGAATATCTTATTTTTTATCTACCTATTTTTTGTCTTTTATCTTATTTTTCTAATACTGATCAATTTTCTTCTATTGATAGGAACCACATTGACTCAAGAACTTGTTTGGATGTTGTCCAATAATTTGGATTATGATACGGCAAAAACTAAATATCTTACAGAAAAATTTCCATTTTTGGAGTAAGGATAAATGTCTCTTTTAATTAAATAAGAAAAAAGGCTCTGAAATATTTTTCCTATTAAAATTTTACACACACACACATATACACATAAGGACATACGTAATGCACACAGAATTTATATATATAAATATATATATATATATATATATATAAACTTTGTATTTTAGATTTTCTTTATTTAATCATCCTGAAGTAACAAAGGAATTTATAGAAATGAATAAAGGTGATTCAAGTAAAGAGCAATTATGTAGATCAATTGCAAGACCTGGATATGAAGTTTTGGAAGAAATGTCTTCACCCAGATTTATTAAGACACATTTTCCATTTAGCCTATTACCTAATATTTTGGAATCTGGTTGTAAAGTAAGAAAGTATTCAATTGTTTTATTTTTTAAAATTCTATTTGAACATTTTCATATGGAGCGTATACAAAAATGATTATCCTGCTTATGATATATTATAATTATTTATCTGATACTTGCAATGAAACATAAACTTATGCATTGGTCCATAAATAAAGTTCCTAATCATAAAGAAAAAAAGTTAATAAACTTGAACATATTAATTAGTTTTATCAGTAAAATATTATGAACTGTTGAAATCAGGATAATCATTTATGAACACCCCTATATTTCTGTCATATAATTAGAATTTTATATTACAATTTTTTTTAGATAGTTTATATTGCAAGAAATCCTAAGGATGTAGGCGTTTCATGGTATAATTTGTGTAAGGATATAAAAACAATGGGTTATGTAGGTACATTCGAACAATTTTGGAATTACTTTCAAAATAATTTAAGTAGGTATTATTTATATAAATATTATCTTTGTGATTAATTGATATAATATAATGATGAATTTTTTTATATTTTTAGCTCCATGGAATCCATATTGGGAACATTTAAAAGAGGCTTGGGCACTTAAAGAACATCCTAATGTTTTGTTTATATTTTATGAAGAAATACAAGCAGTATGTATATGATATTGTAAAAATATTTACTCTCTATTATTTTACTAATATAATCTAAACTGTGTTCAAATACTTTATATATATAAATATATATTTATACATATGTATTTATCGTTTTCTTTCTAGAATTTCCTGCAAACATCTAAAAAAATTGCAACATTCTTAGGAAAAGTATATAGTGACGAACAATTAAATAAACTTGCAACATATTTGGATATAAAGAATTTTCGTAATAATCAAATGGTAAATTATTCACAATTAGAAGAATGCAATATCATGGAAAAAAAAACGTTTGTCAGACAAGGGCAAAGTGGTGGTTGGAAGGATTTCTTTACACCAACATTAGAAATTGAAGCTAATCAATGGATTGCAGAAAATTTAAAGAATACTGATATGAGATTCCCAAATTTTAACAACTTAGATTTCGAATTAATAAAATAAAATTGATGAAATAATTTACAGGATTTCCAATCGTATTTGTGTAACAAGTTGTGTAACAAATACTTTTTATTGAACATTCAACATTCTGCCACATAACTAATCGTTATAAGAATTCTTGAAAATTTATGTTCATTTAAAAAATCTTATTTTACTATATTTATTCAGCACCACTGTCAATATATTAAAACAAAAAAAAAAAAAAAAAAATAAAGAAAAAGAAAAAAAAATGAAATTGTGTACATTATATTTTGAATTATACAAAGAAATTTGTTTTATTTAAAAATACTGATAATATGTATTTTAATATTATTTTCTTAAAAATCATCTTAATGCATCATATGGAATGTGAATTATTGTAATATAAATGTAAACGAAACAAAATTTCAAAGCATTAAAAGCAAATTTCTTTCTTGATTTTTTTTTTTTTTTTTTTTTTTTTTTTTCTTTTCTTTTTAAAGTAGACATTAAGTGACATACGTACAACGTATATCGAATAAAATAAATTATAAAGTTTATTGATATACCTGCAAAAAATTGGGTCATAGTAAAAATACTATCATTAACAATCCATGTCTCGGCACTTTTCTGCTTTAGCAACAGCTGGTGGTATTGTTTCGGTTGTTTTAGATGCTATGCATGGTCCAAGTAATTCTGGGCAAGAAACTTCATTGGATACGATACTATCTATCTTTTTCATTAAGTCGTAGTTGATACGTTGTGTTATGACAGAATCATGTCTGTATCATAGATATAGATTGTAGATTAATATATTATATACTCTTATACGAAGTGCTAATAATATTATTACTTCGAGTAAGAATAAAAAAAAAAACAAAATAACTAACTTGTATTCTGGATGTGAGATTACTTCTTTTCTAAGCCATGCAGCTGTTGTTAGGAGTTCACCAGATGCACGTCTTTGAATTAATTTCATGTATCTTTGTACTGTACAATGTGTATCTGCATCCACATCCATATTAGCAAGATAAGAATTAACCAATGGTATTAATCCAGGAAAAACGCCATTCTATAAATATACATATATATTTTTATATATGTTCCATATGATAAACTTAATTACTTCATCGAATTAGTACCTTGCCATTAATAATTTCATTAATGGTAAATTCATCATACTCCTCTTCTGTATTATCTTTCTTTACAGTATTTGATGTAATATCTTTACGAAACCAAAACTTTTCATTTTTAACAGCATTTCTTTTTTGTGCTTTAGCCATGTTTTGATCAACCTTACTAATTGGTATAAGTAAATTTAATTTGTAACTGAGTATAACTCTTGTCAGAAGTACAATAAAACAAACAATAGCTGCATTTTCGAAATCTGTAATTTGTACTTCACATGGCCGAAATTCAACTCGCCATCCTATAGAAGAATATGGAGGTGGTGGTTTGAATCGCATTGTTTGCCAATTGGTCGATTGAATATTCTGAAAAATTATTTATGTAATATTTATAAATAGAGAAGAATGAAAAATTTTGTCCAATTAACTAATATCGTTAAAATTACTTACTTCAAAATGATCGGTATCTTCCAAATCATTCTGATGTATTTTTTCAGAAAACAAAGATACAGAATCTCTGATAAATAAATGAGCTATATGTTGAGCAAGTAATCTATCAATTCCATTATCTAGTAATTGCTTGTATATTTCAGTGTCATATATCAGTGGAACATCATTATATTTATCTCCTTGTTCACTGAGGTATGAATCAATGGAATCATATCTAGATTTGTGAATTCTGAATTGATTTTCTTCCAAAGGTTTCAATCCACGTTCTTCTTGCGTTCTACAGTCGACTGAGCAGGAAATTACATTCCATCGACAATCAACATCTGTCACATATCCACGATAAAATGGGCTAGCAGCAGTTAAAGCCAACTGTCGAATGTTAAACAAATGTCTGTAACGTATGCACGAACAAGTATTCTAACTCAACATTCCTTTATTTGAAAATATATGATTTATTAAATTTAACTCACTAACCATGATTGGACACAATGGTGTAAGTTGATCATACAATGTTCGACCTTCATCTATATTACAAGCTTGAAAAGTAAGTTGTAAACAACAACATCCCATTCCAAAACCCATAGCATCCATATAAACATGATCTATTTTCGCAGCTTTACCACTGGATCCATCGTCTCCTTGACTTATTAGATCTTCTTTAAACGGAGAAGGAACATTTATATCTTTGTAAACTACAAAGAAATACTTAATTAAATAATATTACATTTCCATGGCGATTGATATAATATTTATAAAAATACACACTAGGAATGTTTATAGCAACTTTCTCTCCACGACGTTCTCTAATATTTTTTGTCAATGTTTTAAAACGTGGGTGTCCTGGGTATATTGCTTCATCTGGAAAAAACAAGCTTCTGGAGGCTCCATCATTTGGAGTAGGTACAACCGGAGGATCTGTAAAATCTGATGCTCCTAGCCTAAAGTATATACATTATATATATACATATATATATATATATATATATATATATATATATATATATATATATGTATATATATATATATGAACACTATATATTATTATTTTGTTTATTATATCATAGCACAATTGACAACTACATTTACTTGAATACCTTGGAAAATTGGTCAGTGACATTAGTACTTCTCCATGTTTCAATAATTTTGTTGCTTCCTGTCTACGATAACGCATGTTTGCTTCTACAACATTAAAATGTGCTAATAAACCTCCATATGGTTTCCCTGGTGTCCCTTCAATCATATATGCACCATATTCTGGTCGCCATAACGATTTAACATTTCTATTCGACAAAATAATTTATCATTAAATTCAAATTCTTTCAAATTGATAATTAAAAGAATATAATACTTACGACGGATCTTTCAGCTCTTTTTCATTTAAAACTTTTAATATTTCTTCGGCTCTTAAGCTAAGTTTTGCTGTTTTTGCTACATCATCAAATTTTACTAATAAGTATTCTACCTGTTTAAAATGATTCATTTGTAAATTATAATTCTTTATAATGAAATATAAAATAAGAATATCGATTAATAAAAATAATAGTATCAAATAAATATCGACTAAATTTATTTATATTTCAATAATCCGATGATTCTTATAACATTGAGCTTCTGACAAATATAATAAAATATTATAGAATATTATTCAAATAAAAATTACAATTATGACAAGTGTTTTTTTTTTCCAGCAATGTTATTTTATAAAATTATCTTGATTTATGATATCATTGTGTAACATCAGTGTTCCATCATTTTGTGCAATCTTTATCATCTTATCTCTATTAGCTTATGCAAGAGAAGAGCTAAATGATAGTTAATTTTATTCCAATAACAGTGTAGAAAAATGATACAATTAAAAGAGTTCTCATGTGTCATCAATTTAATAACTATTTCCAATATTACAAATAAAATTCCAATAAAAATACATATAGTCGACATTGTTTTTATTTAGTATTCTAATTGAGTAAGCACAATTGTATCATAACGATGAAAAGATAAAAATATTATGTCATTGTATGATTCTTTTTGACGCATAACTTTAAATGAATGTTAATGAAAAAATAAGGAAAAAAAAAAATAATAAAGAAGTAATACTCGAAGAATGACAAAGCGAAAACGTTAACCACAAACTATGTTCGAGTCGAGGAGAAAAAAAAAGTAGGAGACAAAGAATTGATTTTACGTACCTCATCACCCCACTTGAGTACATCACCTTGTCTATCTCTGAGTTTCTTATATATATTAATAAATTGTATGATCCCATGCTTTCGCACATGATCCGACAATTTTTTCGTTTCTTCCCAACTAAGTGGACTTCCTTCGGATAAAAGTCCCATTTCCTTTTAATCACTTGTGTTTCTCTTTCTTACAATAAGTAATTTGTTTTCAAAAGTTGCCACACTAAGAAATGTGAATCCTCGTGAAAAACGATATTTTCCGAGTAATACCGAGATCAACCGAATGTACCAACCAAACGTACTTACGATATGTTCTCCACCGTGACTATGGTTCACCGTTTCTGTTAAATTGCCTTTTATACGTATAACGCCATCTCTTTGCTAAGAATTATCTGTGTTTTATCTGGGTGTATGTGTCATGCGTGCGTGCGTGTGTGTGTGCGTGCGTGTGTGTGTGCAATTAAATTCCAACCAATTAAATTATCTAATTAATTATTTCTTTAATTTATTAAATTATCTAATTAATTATTCCTTTAATTTATATAAATAATAATAAAAAAGAATATAAATATAAATGGAGAAGATCCAAATGAAAAATATCAAAGTTTGTTATGTTTCTTTGTTTAATGAATTACACACGCGCTCACTCAAGCACATCGAAGGTATCATTAATTATTAAAGCGTCTAATGACGACAGCATCAAAATGCTATATTTCAGATTTCTTCGAATAAACTTTTTTTGTCGACACACACGACGTTACCTGGAACGAAGGCATTAATAATATAGTAAACTCAAAGTAATCATTAGATGGCGTGGAAGATGCGCGTTAATCGAAGTTTTAATCTGAAGATAAATTCGCAATCTTTTTTATCGATTGTACTGAAAGTGAAAGATTGATACATTATCCACTTTAATGTATAGATGTCGCTAACTGTGTATTCAAAGGAATTATGCTATATATATTACAAATCTCTTCGTATGCATTCATACATGATAATGGTGTATATATATATATATATATATGGTGTATGTACATGTATATATATATATCGTAATAAATAAATCGTAATAAATAAAAATAAATAAAAATAAACAATTATATTAGTATATAACAAATGTAAAAAATGAATAAATTTCTAATATGAATCCAATATATTGGTTATAAATTTGAAAAAATTATAAATTATAAAATAGAAAGAAATATTCAAATATATACATATATATATACACACATATATATATGTATATATATATATGTATATCAGACTGATGTTTTACTATAATAAGAAATTGTAACGATTCTAAATAATTGATGAAATTAAATATTAAAATTATTAATGTAACAATTGTAAAAATGAATTTTTGATTGCTTTATTAAATTCTATGATTTTATATATATATAAATGTAGAAATAAACCTATATAATATATATAAGAATGGCATTAATATTCGGGACAAATGAAATTGGAGAGTCCGTTCTCTCCCTCTCACGTAGAGAGTCTCATCCAACGTTGTCCGATGAGACTACTCTCTATTTCGCAATCGTGACTACGACTGCGATGAGAGTTGCTAGCGCACGACGCTTCGTCTCCAGAAAACGATCTAACGAACTAACGAATGAAATATCCCTTCCGCTCTCTTCCTCCTTTAGACAGACACAGAGAGTGTTTGTAAGAGTGACGTGCCTTGGTACACTATCACCGGGCAAGGTTAACGTTTCGTTGCTGCTCGGTCGCACTTACTTGCCATAAGAAAACGCAACGTGACTAGTGATCCACTTTTGCCACTGAAAATGCTATGAACGTCGTAATACTGTCTATTTTGTTGAGAGTTAAGGAGAGAAAAAGAATAAAAAAATAAAGAAAATATAATTATAATAATAATTATTATCATAGACGTTTATCAGTTCTTTTTTTTTTTTTTTTTTCATTAATTACTAATATAACATAACAAAACTATCTTTGTCAATGTATTCATGTTTCATTGAAACGTTCTGTTACCTGTGTATCAATTACATCAGTATCTTCTTACTATGTTTCTACTTCATTTGAATTGCAATCGATGAAACATAACCAATAAAATGTTAACTTCGATCGAGTTATTCGATTAAAATACGATATTATCGATATTACAATGTATCGTATTTTTTAACATTATCGATCGATTATAACTATACATATGAGTATATATGATGTGTATACATATATATATATATACACAATATGACAAAAAATTCCTACTTTATCGACATAGAAAAAAATGGTTCCGTAAAATAAAAAAATGTCCCCAAGAGATATAAATAACAATCGAAATGTGAATTTAACTTTTCTCTTTAAATATAACATACATACATACATACATACATATATATATATTCAATGTGATATCTATATGCATATTTTTTTATACAAACATTTCCAAACGCATGCGCGCATTGAAGTGTCCGTCTTGAATTTTGAAATCTTTTCTAAATTAAGCAATGTCTTTGGTACTATTGAGAAATTGTGTAATTTGATGAGAGAGAGAAAGAGAGAGAGAAAGAGAGAGAAGAAAGAAATTTATTTACTTTTACTTTGAAATAAATAGAAAAAAAAAAAAAAAGAAAAAGGAAATAGAAAAGAAGGAAAGAAAAGAGACGAAAAGTAAAGAAAATGAAAGAAAGGAGAGATAAAAATGTTATCGATTGAATAAATTTTATACATATATATATATATATATATATATATACATAAAGTATTCCAAGAATAATGAAATTGTTTAGTAATTTATTCACCGGAAGTATAAAGGATTCGAATCGGAAGTATGTTTACGTTGCGAAAAGTTGCGAAGAGAAAGAGGAAGAGAAAGGGGCAAAGACACAGAGAAAAAGAGAAAGAAAGACAGAGAGAGAGAGAGAGAGAGAGAGAGAGAGAGAGAGAGAAAGAGAAAGAGAAAGAGAAAGAGAAAGAGAGATTCGCAATAGCTCCGTCGCATCTCATAGGTGATGGTTCCCAACACGAGTGGGGTCCAAGCTGGCCCGTATAAAAGGGGATCTCAAGACAACCACGGAGCATCAGTCCTCATATCAAGGAACAGCAGCAATCATGAGGGCATTCATGGTGAGTAGTACCATCCTCAACTTCCTGCTCTTTCTCTTTGTCTCTCTCTCTCTCTCTTTCTTTCTCACTCATTTGATCTTTCCATCACGTAACATCCATCATATTTTTTTATTCAGTTTAATCGATTACTTAACAAAGTCACCTACGTGCTTTCCTTTTAATTACCTTTTTGTTCTTTTTTCTTTATTTTCTTCTCAATCGAAGAAGACTTAAATTATCTAGAAAAGGAGATCATGTCGATCGTTTATGGATGGATGAGAAATCGAAAAAAGTTCATTCCATTCGCGTTTCGTGAAATTGGATTCTTCTTTTCTTCTCCTTTTTCTTGTTATTTTTCTTTTTTTTTTTTTTTTTTTTTTAATTAAAGAAAGATTAAACCAAGGGGTCATTGTTCTTCTCAAAGAAAGAGAGAGAGAGAAAGAGAAAGAGAAAGGGTAGGAAGGAGAGAGGGAGAGTTTCCTGAACTTTTTCCATGTTGGCCATTTCTATCGGTTACGATTTTAATTGATCACATCGCATTTGATATAAATTTTTCTTTTTCTCTCATTATTTTCCTTTTCTTTTACTTTTTCTTTCTTTCTTTCTTTTTTTTCTTTTTTTAAATAAAAGAATCGTAACAATTCCTCGTGCATATAAGTACATACATACTTATATAGACTTTCTCAATGATGCTTCGAGAGTGTTCTTCTTTTTTTTTCTTCTCTGTCTCTCTTTTTTTTCGAAAGCGCAGGATAAATCGGGAAACGCATTCTAAGTCGATACGTTGTTGAAATCTCAAAGAGATAGAGAAAACACGTAATACTAGTTTTTACGTAATACCTTGCCTTTGAAGATTTCACTGAAGAACATTTACGGTTTTTCAGTTTTTCTTTTTTTTTTTTTTTTTTTTTTTTTCATGTGCATGCATAAGTAGTCAAAGTGCTATGGTAAGCACGCGTTCGTAGAAATACTGAAATGTAAGAGATTTGAAAAAATAAGTAAAAAAAAGAGGGAGCCGGGTCGAGGATAAATTAGGGAGAGGGAAAAGAAAAACGGGGAAGTAAAAAAATAAAGAAAAGACAGAAAAACAAAATATATAAATAAATAAATAAATAAATAAAGAAGATAAGTCTGAGAATTTCCCGTTGGAGTTGCATTGAATATATAACGTTAGTGTTTGCCACTTTCACTCTGTGGTCGAGCGCGTGTAATCGATAGAAACGATTTTCGAGAAGAGAAAGGGTCTCGAGAGTGAATCCTCAACATGGAATTTCAGATCCTGACGATCGCCGCCGTGGCGATGGCACGGCCAGAAGCCGGTTATTCGTACAGTCAACCAAGCGGAAGTTATGGTGCACCTAGCGGTGGCGGAGGAGGCGGTGGCTTCGGAGGAGGATTAGGTGGATTAGGAGGATTAGGTGGATTAGGAGGAGGTGGATTAGGAGGAGGTGGATTAGGAGGAGGTGGATTAGGAGGAGGCGGACTCGGAGGTGGACTCGGAGGTGGACTCGGTGGTGGCTTCGGAGGTGGTTTCGGAGGTGGTCTCGGAGGTGGATTTGGTGGTGGTGGTGGTGGTGGTGGCGGCGGTGGCTTCGGTGGAGGTTCCCTCATCCAGAAGCACATCTACGTTCATGTACCACCACCCGAGGCACCTGAGGATAGACCAGCGAGGCCGATAGCACCACCCCCGCCACCTCAGAAACACTACAAGATCATCTTCATCAAGGCACCTACTCCACCTACGCCAACTGCACCAGTCATACCAGCATTGCCACAACAAGATGAACAGAAGACTCTTATCTACGTCCTAGTCAAGAAACCAGAAGAGGCACCCGAAATCAGTCTACCTACTATTGCTCCAACGCAACCTAGCAAACCAGAAGTTTACTTCATCAAATACAAAACTCAGGTATGTGTTAGAGATTAAAAGAAAATTCAAGAAGAAAAGAAGGATAAGGAATAATCGATCACATCGAATTTTGTCTTATTGCAGAAGGAAGTCACATCCGGAGGTGGTGGTGGTGGTGGCGGCGGTGGAATTGGCGGTGGAATTGGCGGTGGAATTGGCGGTGGAATTGGCGGCGGAATCGGCGGTGGAATTGGCGGTGGAATCGGTGGTGGTGGTATCGGTGGTGGAATCGGTGACGGACACGGCGGATCAGGAGGTGGTGGAATCGGGGGAGGTATCGGTGGTACTGGACCAAGCGGACCAAGCTCGAATTACGGACCACCCGGAGGATCCGGCCCATACTAGTCACAAGACAGCCGAACCGGCCCTTACTCTCTTCTCCGTTCACCAAATCACTATTACACCCACCACGCTACGTTCTTATTACGAGCGTAATACGACGAGCGCCGATTCTCATCAATACGACGACGATATGATAATAATGTTCTACGATGCGCGCGGATACACGAGCATAACGATGATAATAATGACGATCGCGATGTTGATGATGACGACGACAAAAATGATGATAATTAATGATGCAACAACAACGATAACAACAACAACAACAACAACAACGACGACGACGACTATGATGACGACAAAGACGACGCCGCCGCTGCTGCTGCCATTGCTGCTGCTCGTGTTGCAGCAGCATTCGCTGCTGTTGCTGCTGCTGATGATGATGAAGACGATGATGATAATGACGATAATAATGATGATGATAATAATAATAATGACGACGATAACGACGACAATGATGATGATGACGACGAAAACGATCATGACGATGATGATAATGATGATGATGCTGACGACGTTTAGAAGGAGTTTTTTATACTTATTTTTTGCAAGAAAACGGTGGCGAAATAAAGCTTTTTTATGTATTTTTACATAAATCACACTGACTACCCATTTTTTTATCTATCGACCCCTCTTAACCAATTTTTTTTTTCTTTTTCTTTTTATCGTTAGAATAGAGAAAGAAAGAGAGAGAGAGAGAGAGAGAGAGAGAGAGAGAGAGAGAGAGAGAGAGAAAGAAAGATTAGTCTATGATAAATTGACAAAGATTATCTATATCGATTGTAATTTACTCATCCGTAAATTTACAATTCATCTAATGTAAATACATAGTCTTTAAATATCCCATAATTTCTATAGGAAGGTGATAGGTTAGTTAAAACCTTAAATGAACTTCCGTATTGTATACATTGTATGAATACATGAAGTATATACATATATATTATACGAGAAAATACGCATGGAAATTCTCACGATCGTCTTTTCAAAAGACGCTGCACTCCGGAAAGAGTGCACTTTCACTGCTCACCTTTGTTCGAGACGATTCTATCTCTATCTCTTACACACATACATAGATATATCCCTCTTACTTACACATATACTTAGAGAATTACCACTCGATCATGAGAAATAGTAGTCGACATATATAATTATAAAACATGTCTGCATTATTTTATTTCTGTCGAGTAAAAAAAAATATATATATATATATATATATAATTCTTAAAAAATTACATATATAAATTACTATATATAAATTACTATATATAAAAAAATATATATATATATATCCCTAATAATTCTTAAAAAATGACATATGTATGTATATGTATATCATTCGCATAAATACATTTATATCTACATTTGTATCTACATAAATATACATGAATATGTACGGATATTCGCCGAGAACAATTCGAAAAGAATAACAAAAGAGAAATATCTTGCAAACTGATATTATCATAAATATACCTATACACTTGGATATATATATATATATATATATATATATATATATATATATATATATAGCAAAGTGCATATTAAAAGTATTCGACAATAATAAAAGACATAGAAGAAAGAACAAGAAAAATATTTGGCAAAATTTCAAGAATATTACAAGAAATACACTAGGTCTTTAGGTATATGCATACTTCTTACATAATACGTATACACGCATTTATTAGAAAACAATATTCAAAGATAATAATTTAAAGAAACAAAACGAACATGTCCATACACATATATATTTACATGCATATATATATATATATATATATATATATATATATATATATATATATATATATATATATATACGATAAAGAATTTCGAAGAAGAATTAGAAGCTACAGTGGTAGTAATAATAGTAGTATAGTAGTTAGAAGGTACGGTGGTGGTAGTGGCGTCTCTACGTACGCACGATGCGCCAGCGAAAGCGACCGCTCATTGACACGCCATTTACTTTTAGTGTAGGGAGAAAACGAATCAGAGGAAAATAGGAATCCCACATACTGAGGTGAGCATCTCTCCGTGTCCTCTCTCACGTCACAAATGTGTATATATATATATACACATATGTATATATATATATACATATATATAAATACATGAGAAGTATATGTATAAGACATATACTATATTATCATCATCGTGAAAGAGGAACAGAAGACATACGGGGAAGTGGGAAGGGGAGGAGGGCAATGAGGTAAACACATCGAACGCGATACTCAGCGTACAAACAAGTAGAAGCACCTCGATAGGAAGATGCGATGTATGTGTGTCTGTGTGTGTGTGTGTGTGTGTGAGCAAAAGAGAGAGAGAGAGAGAGAAAGAGAGAAAGAAAGAGAGAGAGAGAAAGAAAGGGAGGTAGAGGGAGGAGGAAACCGCGTGGTAGCCAGAAGGCAACTTTCACAGGAACCTTCCTTTTTTTACGACTAAAATGAGGAAGAGCGTAACAGAGGGACAGAGAGAAAAAAACACTTTCGAAAGGTTAGTAGCCAGCGGCCTCCTTCAAAAAACCGGGACGCCATTCGGACATTGTCCAGGGCTTCCCTAGTATATATACATAGATACATAAGTGTAACATACATGATGTTTTGTACGTATACGTATGTATTTATGTACATACGTAAGTATATCGTCCACGTTCTGAATGAGAAAGTGCGCAATGATTTTTTTTTCTTCTTTTTCTACTTTTTTCCTCTTCTCTCTCTCTCTCTCTCTTTCTCTCTCTCTCTCTCTTTCTTCCCCTCTCTATACACACATGTGATGTTGAAAGAAGATATATAAAAATAAGATAATACTTTACAGTTAATTGAACGTATACACTATTTGGTAACTATCGCGATTATAATATCAATTATCGTTATGATCTTAGCTCATACAACATAATTAATTCTAACTTAATCATTCAAAAGTTTTATTAACGATTATATTATTTCATTTAATGAATTCACGATCTTGTATTTGTCATAACCTCGAAATATATGTTGACATGTCTATACGTATTTATTTACGCATTGTATGTACGTATATATATATATATATATATATACGTAGGTTGGAGAACGATCAAATGATATCGTCTTTTGTCTATCTTTTAACTCGTGGATTCGAGAAGTTTCGAGAAGAGGAGGATTTCTTTGAAGCAAAAGTTTCTCACGACTGCAAGCAAGTAAGTAGGCAGACGGACAGACAGTTGCTTGCTTGGTTGCTTACTGTAGCGTTACGATTCTTCTACCTTCTTCTTTTACCTTCGCTGCTCCACTATATGGTATATAATGACTCGCTTTTACCTTATTTTGTAAGTTCTACGCTTTAGTGTGTTCGTAAGACCACGTAATGTGTGATTACAAAAGATATATGTACGATCCTATCCATCTTTCCCTATCTCTCTATCTTCTCTGTCTATCTTTTTTCTTTTTTTTTTTTTGTAAATATGTCTTTTATGCCTAGAACAAGTTAAATCGTGCGAAATGAAATGAACATAAATGATAATTCTGGAATGTTCAATAGATGAATTAATTAATAAAAAAATGTTTGCTCATGGGAATCGTTAAGCAAACGTTCGGGAATTACCGTGATCTTGTTGTCATAATATTTGTTCACTTCTGTGGCGTAAAATAATATTTATATAGTATATATATATATATATATATATATATATATATATATATATCGCATTTAGCAAACTTTAAGTTACAAACGAACGTTGTGTTACGTTTGTAATAAAAATACAGGTTTCACAGGTTAGATTTTCAACTGACTTCCGTACTCTCATAGACTTTTCAGAGTACACTCCTAACACATATATATATATATGTATATATACACACACATTAAGGCACAATCCGTACAAATAAATTACTGTCTCTTTGTGTTTGCATATATATATATATATACGTATAGGTGTATGTGCGCGCGCGCATATATTTCCAGGGGTGTGTTATATGCTATATATATATATATATATATATATATAAACACATACACGTGTGTATATGTATGTATGTATGGCTATATCGAGTAAGAATGTTGCTGCCTGGCCTTTACGCTGACCCATGCTTTCACTCGGTAGCATCTTGCCATGGCGCGTCTCCACCATCGTGGTCTCTCACCTACTTTGAAGATCATGACGTAATTGACGAAAAATAAAGCGCATTGCGGAGCAGGAAAATGTATTTATTCGCGAATGACACGCATAAATTTTCTATTCTTATTCGTGGTAGCATTGTTGAATATCTTTTCCATTCTAAGGAAATATAAAGAGAATCAACCGGTTTTTTTATCATCATTATACGTGTCGCTTATTAACTTAATTTATAACTTATTAAGAAGATGTAAACACGTCATTGTTTTACTATATCTAATGTACTAATTGATAACTTCACGTATTATCGAAATAGTCAAATTATTATTTTTATATGTTTGCAACCGTGACAATAACTCAAGCGTTTTTTTTTCTTTTTATTTGATTTATTTGAATCTTCTCTTTTCTTCTTCTTTTTTCTTTTTTTCTTTTTTTTTTTTCTTTCTCTAATAAAATATCGAATCCTCAGATTGAATACTTTGATTTGAAAAGTGAAATGACTCTTTCACTTCGTTCAATTCTAATGCGTATCGTGATTTATTACGAAATAATACCAACTTTTACCTTTTTAAATTGTCACGAATATTAGAAAATTTTTGTACGTATAACGTCATCTGTATTACAAATATACAATCGGTTTTATCGCTTAATTATTATATTGAATGTAGAAAAGGTTTTACCGTCTTATGATAAGAAAAATTCTACGATGATAAGTATATAGATAAACTCTGTTTTATCGACCTATCCGATTTACAAGATTGAGTTACATTAATTTGCAATTTTTAACACTAGGGTATGTAGTATACTCTCCTCCGTTCGTTTATTAACACCGTTACAAAGATT